>NC_083638.1:32403956-32704873 GCF_963576545.1 Limanda limanda | reverse complement strand
AAATCCAATAATGAATTAAAAAGTAGTGTATAGCGCAATTTTATTTTCAATGTTCTGCCATATGAACGAAAGTGCCATCACATTTGTTGTGCAAACACTTTTAACATCAGCATTTAATACAGTAGCAGTTAAATAAAATATTCAGTGTAAATCTCAACTTAACAATGTTATCAAAGCAAATACAAAAGTAAAGGTCAATGCCACTGCCAGGGCATTAATGTTATCCTCTTCGTTATGAAAAATGTATACTCCTCCCTGCGTCTAACGTAGTCTGCCGAAGCCTCGTTCCGCTCACTGTTTCGTTGAGTGATTTGCTGATATCAACTGTGTGTTTTGCATTCAGGTGATATTTTAGACTGGAAGTACTCCGGTGATAAGAAAATTCACCTTGGCAGTGGCTACAAATAACTTTGGTTCTGTCGACTCCGCCGTCTGGAAGAACTTTAAAATGAAAATGGCCATGTAAAAGCTCCGTACCCTTATCCATGGTTGTTTATCCGCCAATTATTTTCTTTTTTCCTGTTCCGCAGCAGTCAGCAACAGACTTTCACAAAATAAAAGCCTGACTTTCACAATAAAACAATAAATAATCAAACCTGAGTTAATGCGAGATAAAATAATTAATCGAGTTAACTCATCACTTGAGTTAACTCGATTAAAACGAGTTAACTTGCCCAGCCCTACTAAATATATATATATATACACCTGAAGAAAAAACAATAGTGCAATTATGTGCAATAGTGCAAATATGCCACGGTGCTGGTTTAGTGTAGTTATTGCAGATCGGAGGAGTTTAAAAGTCTTATGGCCTGGGGGATGAAACTGTCTCTGAGCCTGGTGGTGCGGGCCCGGATGCTGCGGTACCGTCGGCCAGACGGCAGCAGGCAAAATTTTTTATGGCTGGGGTGAAAGGGGTCTTTAATGATTCGGTTGCTGTTATTCCAACACCGCTGGTTGTAGAGGTTGTCATGGATGGCAGTTTCGTCCTGGTGATGTGTTGAGCAGACTTCACCACCCTCTGTAAAGCGGTGGTGCAGCTGCCATACCAGGCGGGGATGCAGCCAGTCAGGATGCTCTCTATGGTGCACCTGTAGAAGTTGCAGAGAATTCTGGAGTCCATGTGGAGCCTCCGCAGCCTGCGGAGGGAGAAGAGTCGCTGTCTGGCCATCTTCCTGATGGAGTCTGTGTGATGGCTCCAGGTCAGGTCATCACTGATGTGGACCCCGAGGAACTTGAAGCTGCTGACTCGCTCCACCATAGTCCCGTTGATGGAGAGGGGGGCATGTAACACTCCTTGTTTCTTCCTGTAATCCACGATCAGCTCCTTCGTATTGCTGACGTTGAGATAGAGGTTGTTGTCCTGGCACCAAGATGTCAGTGCTCTGACTTGATCTCTGTAGGCCTTCTCATCGTCGCCGATGATCAGGCCTATGACAGTGGTGTCGTCAGCAAACTTAATGATGGTGTTGGAGCTGTGGGTGGCCACACAGTCATGCGTGAACAGGGAGTACAGGAGAGGACTGAGCATGCAGCCCTGGGGGGCACCGGTGTTGAGAGTCAGGGTGGAGGATGTGGTGCTGCCTATCTGCACCGCCTGTGGTCTGCCCGTCAGGAAGTTCAGGATCCAATCACGGAGGGTGATGTTGAGCCCAAGGTCTCTGAGCTTGGTGATGAGCTTCAGGGGCACGATGGTGGTGAATGCTGAACTGTAGTCAATGAATAGCATTCTCACATATGTGTCCCTCTGGTCCAGGTGGGAGAGGGCAGTGTGGAGGGTGACCTATTTGCCCTGTATCAGGCAAACTGAAGAGGGTCCAGAAAGTCAGGGAGGGAGGAGGTGATGAAGGGTTGGGCATGAACCTTAACAACTAGACATAAATTACCAGTACCAAACTCTCTCACTCATATGAATTTATTTATTTAGAAACTGATCAATGCTTGATTCAGCTTCACTTTCAAATAGCATATTGCTCACTTGTGAACGGTTGGATTGAATCACCAGAATCACATGTTTCCATGCCCATCATTCACAACATGCAGCAGTATCTGCTTACCTGTACACAGGAGTGAGGTTGTATATTTGATTAACTTAGTTGTTTTAACAAAATCCTTTTGGAGTATGTTTATCCCCATGCTATATTGTGTGTGTGTGGGGTGGAGGTAGCATATAGTAGTTAGCATAATTCTTTGGTTTCTAGAATAAAATTTGTGCCACCTCTGCATTTCTCTTTGCAAGCATGGTTCAGAGAGAGATTTTTTTTATATTGTTATCCAAATGTTTCATTAAGTGTCTTTACTGTAATGATTTAATTTAAAAGTAGTAATATTTGTAGTATTCCGAATTTTGGATGTTCAAAAAGTTAGGAAAACGAGTGACATTGCATCAGAATCTAGATGCTTACTCTCGGACTCTTCTCAATATATGGACTGTACGTCATGGTCCAAAAAGGACAGTGTCAAGACATTCGAACATCTCACAGTCAATTTAACCCTCTCTCATTTCTCTCTCTGTGTAGCTACTAAGTGAGAAGATCAGTGGGGCAGAGGGGACTAAACTGGATGATGACTTCATTGAGATGGAAAGGGTGAGTTTGCTGTGACGGATGTGTAGTTTTGCACTTGGTAGTGACATCCTGTGTTGAAAACATGTAACTGCAGAACTAACTGATGGAAGTAGACAGAAGTTATGGAAATGGAGTTTTGCAATGTTTGCCGCTTTGTTGCTCTGTTGCTGTTATATAAATGATACAGACACACAAATAAACACACACACAATCATATATACGTACTGTAAGATATGAATTAATGTAATATTCTAAATATCTTTCAGAATGTCAAAAATATTTGCAATATTTACATATATTAATTATTTTCTCTACAGAAAATTGAGGTGACCAGCAAGTCAGTGTTTGACATCTTGTCCAAAACAACAGAGTACCTCCAGCCTAACCCAGGTTAAAGAAAATAAAAGAAAATGATGAACCATATTGTGTATTCTTTTTTTAAATACATCATTTTTTTTTTTTTTTAACTACTCTACTACAACTTTGTTTTGCAAATGAAACCCAATAATGGAATGTGGAATATTCATCTCTTTTTCTCTATAGGCTCTCGAGCCAAACTAAACATGCTGACAACAGTGTCTAAGATCCGAGGGCAGGTGAAGACCACCGGTTACCCTCAGACTGAAGGCCTGCTGGGAGACTGCATGCTGCGCTATGGCCATGAACTGGGAGAGGACTCCGTCTTTGGTACCAATTCTTATGTTTCAGAACTTCTCCAATAACTCTTTTTAGACTGGTCTCCCTTTAACTACCAAGGCTTGTTGCGATGATCATCAACAGCATCATGCATAAGTCAAATTCAACTTAGTTTTGCTCCATATTGTTTTTGATAAAAACTCTGAACTTATTTTATAGTTTATATATACTATGTTTTTACTGCATTTCCACAGCACACACTGCATGTCCATTATGTTACATTATGGTGTCATTCACTATTCATTAATTCCACTCTAAATTGTTTAGGTTGATGTGAGACATTCAACTCTTCCTGCTCCCATGTGTCAAATTTCCAGAGGCTTTCACGGCTCAATGCTTTCGAGATGAATTTGAATTGAGTTTGTGTTACTTGATTATCAGAGAGGCCAGCAACAACTGTGCAGTATATCCTGTTATATATGGTTATATATAATCTTGTTTTTTTTAATGTGGACGTTTTAGTTGTATAAGTGAGATCATGGAAATCAATAGGGTTGCAAAGGGGCCGAAAGTTTCCGGTAAATTTCCGGAAAGTTTCCGGTAAATTTCCGGAAAGTGTCCGGAAACTTTCCATGGGAAGTTTAGCTCGGGAATTTTGGGAATTTAAAAAAAAAGAAAAAAAAAACGCAAATTAAACGCTGAGCAATAAAAACATCATCTAAAACACTATTTTAAAGATGCATGGAATGCAGCACACACTGCACGTTGAGTTTCAACCCTCCACTTTGCATTCTTGCACAGTGGCGTGGAGGGCACAGATAATTCCCAGCATCCTGCTCACTATAGCACTATTGAGGCCTGCTGTAGTGTGCAGGACTAGTCAGGTAAGTTTCAATGATATTAGTGTATTACTATATTAGCATGCTGATTGAGGATTGTTCATCTGTTCATTAAGCCTATTTCCATTAATTTATCCATCAATTGTAAAATATGTTTACAGAAGATTCCAATTGTTTGGCTAACTATTTATATCTCTGGCATTGCATTAGTGTGTTTTTACAAACGTTTTTCTCATCTTATTCTACAGAACAATGCCACGTGCACTATCTCATGTGTGGAGACATTTCACCCCATCCAATGTAGAAGGAAAGGCTGTGTACATTTACAAATACTGTGCAAAGACCTATGTTAAGAATGACACAACGATGCAGAAGCATATAGTAAAGTGCCCAAAGTTTCCTCAGGGCTCAAATCACCCTATGACAAAACAAAATGTTTATATTTATGTCTGTATATGACAAGGTAAATACAGTTAGTATAAATTACCCACAACATTTCCAGTTTATTCCCGTTAATTCCCGTTAATTCCCGTATATTCCCGTATATTCCCGTTAATTCCCGTTAATTCCCATGGAAAGTTGCCAACTTTGAATATTCCCGGAATTTACAACCCTAGAAATCAACTTGTGAAATAAAGGCAACGTTGAATTTAAAGCCTAAGTGATTAAAGGGGATTGATATACTTCTATAGTGTAAACTGTTTACCAATAATTTCGTTTTTGTAGGATCAACAGCCTGTTTTGCATGAATTCCGATGATTTGTGTGTTACATTTTCCTGCTACAAAAACTACAGGCGAACAGAAACATTGTGGTTTGTCTCTCTGTCCTGTAGGCTGTGCGCTGCTGGACATGGGTGATGCCATGAGACAGATGGCAGATGTGAAGGACTCCCTGGACATAAACGTCAAACAAAACTTTATTGACCCCTTGCAGAATCTACAGGACAAAGACCTCAAAGAGATCACGGTACATTTTAATATAAATTAAATTAAATGAAGTGACATTTTTGAATAACCTGTGGCAGGTTATCGATTTTCGTCCAAAGTTCAAAATGTGTCCTTAAAGTTCTAATTATGCTGACAGTGTTTGCAACACAGGGGAAGTTTGACAACACTTTAGGGCGGCAGGGATTACTACAGCACATTTGCAATGCTGTTTGAAATCTCCCATTAGATCAGTGTCAACATACAGCGCCTTGATGACACTTTCATTTAGTGTGTTTCCCCATACCATAAACTGCATTCTAAACCTCACTTAAGTAAAAGTACAGAAATTTCATCAACCAACTGCAGTTAGATTTATTTTAAGTCGCTTCATAAACAGCTGGATAGTTTGGTCTATAAGGACCTTGCTTTAACTACTTTACTATTTTCTAATATATCAACTAAAATCCCTGCACTGTCATACTTCTTACCTGCATTACTAAGGATCATTCACCTATCCAACTTGTTCTCCCTGGTATCTGATACCTCTCAATCTGTCAAACTGTGTTGAACTCACTGGAGTTATTTTAATGGATAGTAGTGTAGTGGCCGTTCCACTCCGTTCCAATATGACGGCCACTTGATTTTGTCTGAGGGAGTATTTGTAACAGCTGACTCGTGTTCCTCCTTCTCCATGTTTAACTGTACTTCCTTCAATGCTAAAGCTTGCCTTTGTTGGAATACGGCTGCCTTATCATCATTCTCATCCGCCATGACGTATTGCTGATGTAACGTCTCACTTTGACAGCAGCCTGTTCTTATAGTCCCACAGCCTTACTGACATGCGCAAGTTGCTGTCTGTGTTCAATAATCCAATTTCCTGCGTAACTTCTGCGGCAGGTCCTTTCACGATCACTGGCACTTGTCCGTGCGCCCAGGTAATAGTCCGATCCTTCCTCGTCACGATGGCTGCGCAGTCCGCTGCGATCTCAAGTTTTGACTTTTGTAGTGGCCGTTCCACTCCGTTCCAATATGACGGCCACTTGATTTTGTCTGAGGGAGTATTTGTAACAGCTGACTCGTGTCCACATACTAGCCAGGCCCGACCCTGCGTGACAACCCGCTGTTCCACGAACACATGAGGCGGGTTAATCTTGAAGTGAGGTATTTTATTCAAGTTGGTGTGGCTGTAAGCCTTACAGCACCTGATATTCCCAGGCAGTCTTCACGTCAATGTCACTCAAGATTGCACGCATGTTTCACGTTAAATTCACGGTCAAAACTTCTTTGAGTCAACTCCTGCAGACTCCTTAAACTCACCAATCTTCTTGCGCGTCACTTAACCAGCCCTGCTGGCTCACCACCCACCTGATATCAAGAACCGCCTTACGGCTTCATAAAACTGTTGCAAAAAACACAAACAGTGCTCAACTGTACAAAACTTAAACTACAAACCTGGATAATATAAGAAATTATAAACCAACATAAATATTTAACTATACACACACATACTGCGTAATGGCTCTTACAAGTAGCATGGATCTAGCTGTTGTTTTTTTTGAATAAAATCTTAGTTGACAGCTCACTTTGACTGCATTAATATGTAACTTTTTGCTAATGACAATATCCAACAAACTGGACCATAACCAATCTGCTTCAGCTGAATTATCAGTGCCATCAATTCAATTTACACTATTTTTACAGCGTCAAATCACAACACACGTTATCTCACAGCAATACAAAGTAAAGGTGGGACCTTACATTATTGATTCAACGTACCAGAACTTACTTGTTGCCAAATAATGTTGCATTATTACATACATATACAGTCGTAAGATAATCCATTTCCAGCAGTTTAAAATCAATAAATGATAATAGCAGTAGTTGTTAGTGAATAGAAATGGATATATAGTAGTTAACAGATAATAGTAGTTGCTACTAAAATCTGCTGTCTTAAAATGCCTCTACCTTCACACGAAAGACAAACCACAGCACAGTCCACGTAGAAATGTCTGGATCAAGAGTCTGTGTGTGATTGTTTGAACTGCAGCAATGTGTGGTCTATAGTTTTCACAGCACAATTTGTCTGAACTGAGCCAAAGAAGTCAGGTGTTCACACTGTGCTCCTGTTTTCAGCTCATCAGTCATAAACCTCAAGCCTTGAAATAACTGACCTTTGGTACTTTGTGGACACTAGTAATAGTAAACTGCATGCTGTGTGATGAAATGCATACAATGTTTTATACAATATCACATGGAGGCAAAAAAGATGTAACAAGATATGACATTAGGTTTCAAAAAGTATACACTTTGCGTGTGAGGATGTGGGACTTGTTGTCAGTCTGTAGGTACATGTCAGTTAGTGTGTAGAGATCCTCATTTATAGTTGTTGTTTGTGTCCGCAGCACCACTTGAAGAAGCTGGAGGGCCGCCGGTTAGACTTTGACTATAAGAAGAAGCGTCGGGGGAAAATCCCTGATGAGGAGATCCGCCAGGCTGTGGAGAAGTTTGATGAGAGCAAAGAGCTGGCTGAAAGGAGCATGTTCAACTTCCTGGAGAATGATGTAAGAGGACCACAACATGAAGATTGGACCAACAGCTAATACAAGACATGTGACATACATGAGAGGGTTTCAACATCCGGCACAGCACAGCAGCAGGCAAATTTAAATAATACTCTTCATCGTGAAGATTTAATATATTAATACATTGATTGTTTAAGCCATGCTGTTTATTAGAAATGGTATCATATTTGTTCATAAAAAACTGAATAACTGGGCAAATTTGTATTTGCCTGTAAAGTAAACCCAACCAACACATGATATGTCCTTTTCCTTTGTTTTCCTTTCTTTTTATTGTTTAATGTTTAAAACTGCGAGGAGAGCACTGCTGTGAAGCTTCCAGCAGTGTTCGAACAGCTAGGAGGAGTGTCTCATGCTCTTGATTTTTATATGCTTGATAAATATGAGTCCGGATTATCTGACATTACTCCAAGTTACAAAAAAGTCACTGCAGATAGGGTCATGTTTCCGCTGCAGTCAAGACTGTATCATTTTGCGTCAGATTTGTCCCCTTAGCAATTATGGTGTTTATTATCAGAAGTAGAAATTTAGAAAAAGTGAACAGGCAGTCACAGATGTGATTTGAATGGATGTTGAAGTTAATGTGTGTGTTTGGGTTGTGCTCATGCATTGGGGCCATGGCCAATAGGTGGAGCAGGTGAGCCAGCTGTCAGCACTGATCGAGTCGGCCTTAGAGTACCACCGGCAGTCATGTGAAATCCTGGAGGAGCTGAGTGGAAAGCTGCAGAAGCGGTAAGGAGGTGGTGTGCTGTCTTTAAAGACAAACTTAACTGTGTTGTCAGTAGTGACTCTTTGACAAAACTGTCGTCAAACTCGGCTGCTGCTTTGCAAAAAGTTTATTTCACTCAGAATGGTTGTGAATGCCAATGGTGACTGCAGGTGTGTGGGCAGCACTACTACAGCCAATAGGCTTAAATGAATGTGTTACAAGGTTTATGGAACCATCTCACAATATACCACTCACCATTTTACAAATATAAAGGACCCACACTACTGCTGTTGTTTCTTTGTATCAATGTGTAGGACTGACCTGAGAGCAGCTATGACCAGTGCTGGGTATTGCTGCCAACCCAAATGACACTCAAACCACAACTTTTCTTTTTTATCAAAAACCTTTTTGTTAATTATTTTTATTTTCACATATGGTTATACACATTTCTTTGCACATTGTTCACTGATAGCCCATATGCACATATTACAATTTGTCTCATAGGGCTTAACAAGGTATGACATCCTCTGCCCTTAACCCTCAACAAGAGTAAGGAAATATTCCTAGAAAAAAAACTCCAATAAACGGGGAAAAAATGTGAGAGATCCCTCTCCCAGGACGGACAGAAGTGCAATAGATGCCACATGAACCTCTGAGAATTATGGAGCCTCTTAAAAGAAAAACATAATGCTGTGAATCAGTAAAGCATCACTTCATTGTCTTTGTTTTGCCCGAAGCTTTTTATTTCTTTCACTCTGCTATCATCTCCCCATAGGATATCAACAGCCAACTGCCGTCCCAAGAGAGAATTTAAGCCAAATGTGATAAGGAGCACCACCAACACTCTGGACAACAGTCAGCACAACGGCCTGTCCTACAGCTCCTCACTTAAATCCACCGGTACAGCTGCCACATATCTGTCTCTGTTTTATTTGTGTTTTCTTTTCCTTTCTGTAACTGTAACTTTCATCACCATCCCCATTGTACTTTTTGTGGACTTTTTTTCTGTTGTCCCTTTCAGATATCCAGATCAACCACACAGTTAATGGGAAAAGTAGGTATACTTTTAGACAGTGTTGAGGTGTGATCCCTCTCCTTACTTTTCAGGGCTTTAACCTCTAGGCTCTTATTCTACATCCAGTGCTTCCCCCCAACTGGCATTGATATTACTAGTATCGAGATATAAAGTGGCTGGATCATATATCAACTCAAGAACACGTGCATTAGTTGTGTTTTTCTTCACTCACTAAATGTAGATAAAAACGTACGCTAAACAATTTATTCATCTTTGCAAACTGACAAATAACATCTTGTTTGCTCCCCTCACACCAGTTCCTGACAAACTTTATAAAGCACCTCTCAAAACAACAGTTAAAAAGGGTTTCACATAGAGGACAAGTAAAAACGAGAATACAACAGCAATTGATATATTAGAATATCTAAATCAAAGACAGCAGATAAAATAATACATAATTTTAAAGTAATGGCAAAAGAAAAGGGTAAAATAAATATAAGTAAGAACAACAGCTAAGTAAACATCATCTGGTAAAAGTGCATGTTGATGGATGGTTTAAAAACGAACACTAAATGTTTTAAGGTTTGGGCCCTGTCAAAAGCCCTGTCAACTTTGGTTTTTCAGACAGCACAAGATTTTTTTTCTTGGCATTGGAAAAACATGAATGGGCTCATCAGCTCCTATCTCATGGCAGTATTTATAAAATGTTGCTGCCCTCCACTGGTAAAAGTCAGATGGAAAAACTGCACTACAGATTATAAGAGATGATTTCTTCATCCAACCCTGAGTTTGTACTTCGTTTTGTGTTTTCACATGCTAAACACCATCTCCATTTGTCTTTACATCTCACCCAGTTGATCATATAACCACTGTACCACTGTCATGGCCTGAGAGCCCAACTACCAATGGCAACCTGCACCGTGAGTAACACACCCTGACTCAGCACTGACACACATGTGTATCAGTCAGTAACATGAATCAGCAGAGAGTTACCCAGCAGCACTTTTGATAATTGATTAGTCTCAGCTGGTTCCAAGGTTTCTGGGTTTTCAACTGTCAAACAAGCAACGATAAGCTCAAGGTAATTTTCCAACCACATGTCAGGGCTGCATCAGTGGAATCGTTTTGCATAGTTGTCATGGTGGTGACATATTACCTGTTTTTTCTGTCCATCATAACACAGAGTTTGCTCTTTTTTTGATTAAACAATTGAAAGACATCTTATCAGACACTTTAATTGAGACTAATCCTTTAAAGAAATATGAATATAAATGTATATCTCAATAGTGAAAGACATCATTATTTGCAGCCTGTTAAATACTTACATTCTAAGAAAGAAGTTTTTAATCATCATTATGCACGAGTGAAAAAGTTATTGCATAATCTTATCTTCTTCCTTTGTTTGGGTGCAGAGGCGGAGGTGCTTGACCAGCCATGCTGTCGCGCCCTCTACGACTTCAAGCCAGAGAATGAGGGCGAGCTTGGCTTCAAAGAGGGTGACATCATCATCCTCACCAACCAGATAGATGAGAACTGGTATGAGGGCATGATCTGTGGCGAATCTGGCTTCTTTCCCATCAACTACGTAGAGGTCATCGTCTCCCTCCCTCAGTGAAGCCCGGCACCCCCGAGTCCTTTACCGACTCCGTCTTGCCTCATCACGTTCAGGCTCCGTCCTCAGCTCGACTCTGACCAGAAAATGTACAAAGCTGGATCAACCGGAAGCTGAAGGGAATATTTTGTTCTCTGATTTTCATTCGGAGCGCGAGAGCTAGTAGGTCTGTCCCAAGCCAACGTAAGATCAGATGACGTTAAATATTTAGTTTTTAATATTTACGAGACTGAAACAAGTGAAATTCAAGCCATTAAGTGCGACACTCTGCCTGGTGGGATCAGTTGTGTCCTTCAGGTTGGACTGAGGTCAAGATGTCAAGCTGTTGTCAGACCATGTCGTCCCTCCCATGAGTCCCTCAGGTAAGAGAAGTTTATCGCACTGGGCTGTCTTCCTGCCTTTGCTTGAAGTGCACCGGTGGAAACCATGACAGTATCGTTTAACCACTACATGAAAGGCTTTATTTGCTTTTATGTTAAAGTCACATTAGGAACATCATATACATTCCAGGATTTTAATCCCATTTTAGTTATCCAATTTTAAAAGGTTGGTGTTTGCATGACAAATCCACTCATAGTGACAGTGTGAAGTGTCGTGCACACACAGCTAACATCCTACAGTACAGATTTAGTCCAACGAATGAAGCGGGTAGACAGATCAGATCAGTTTGATCATCAGATTGATCATCCGAATTACCCAGATTGTTCTATTTGTCTACATCTTGATATTTTTGAGTTTCTGAGATTTATGCCTTCTCCCACATACAATGAAAGACAATGAATATCACAACTTAAAGAAATTAAGCAGATATGATTTGTTTTAATGTGGGTGAACAAGGCCCTTTAAAAAAGGGGATGTGAGTTGAAGGCTGCCCTGTATGTAAAAAAAGACTGCAAAAATAATAGATACAAATAAATTTATATATTGCGGCCCAGTGCCCATTGAGACAGCAGTATGGCTGCCGGAGTCCCACATTTCCCTGATGTTGTTTTGTATTTTGAGAAGCATTATATGTTCAGTATTATTGTCCATACACAAGCCTAATTTTACTGTTCAGGATGCTTTGTGAGCACTTGGCAGACACATGGCTGAGTTACCTGTTCTCATGAAGCTAGTTGGTGAGATCAGGAATGCGTTGACACTGCTTTAAATCAGTCTTATGTGAGAACAGAACAGATGATCAAACAGATTTTAAATATCCAATCAATATTTTTATATCAACAATTGGTCAAACGACAACTCATGACCCCACAGAGAATTATCACCATCACTTGCAGTTCCCTTCAGCTCAATAACATGTTAAAGCATCTTTTAATTCCATAATAACATAACGTGTCTTATCTGTGTGAGGCTCAGAAAGTTTTGGAGTTCTCTTCTTAAGTAGCCAAATGAAATTGGTTCAGTATTGCGTTAAACAAATATATAACCAAATAGGGTAACCAAACATTCTAGGAAGAGAAAACAAAGGATTTGGGTAGAATAATCACCCACACTCTCAGTTGTAAACTTTGACTTGCAGTTATGGAGTATGACATTTTACCTCCAAATAATCAGCATCTTGTTTACTGCCAGTCTCAGCGTCTGATAGATAATTCTTGACCTCTGACTTAGTGGCAGCGGTGTTTCCATGCGCCCCGATCTGAGTAGCCACAAAGTTACACATAAGTTTAACAGAGAGAAAAGATCAACAATCATGAATATAACACCCAAATAGTTCTGAACCAAAATGATCATGTAAAATGTGGACTTAAAACATTTGATGTTTGCTGTCTTTAGCTGGCTCTATCTTTACACTCCAACGCTCCATTTCTATTTATTTAAGTTTTATTTTATAGTTTTGTGAACATTTGCACCAATCACCTCACACTCCAGCAGGATGTTTGATGTATATTAGTTCTCTGTGTTCAGGTCGGCTTATCATGTGTTGTAACTCTGTACCTTAATGTTCACGTCTTCTCTCCTTATCTGACTGTCTGTTCGCCATCTGTGCTCTTATTTTTACTCTCTTACTTTTCTCTCTCTCTCTCTCTCTCTCTCGCTCTCGCTCTCTCTCTCTTGCCTTCTCACTCTGAAACCATGAGAAAGTGCTTTTTGAAATCGGGTCTGCATTGCACTGGAACTTTAGAATCTACCTACCACAAAAGTTTGATGTACATGCATCTGTTTGTTGTTTGTTTGAGGTTTTTGCACTTATTCAGCATTGCACTCTGTGTTGATCTCGATGTGGTTAAAATCACTATCAGATATATAAGCCAGTGATAAGCAGTTGATGAGTGAAGACCTACAGTAACTGCGTGGCCATGCTGATAAAGCTATTAATTTAGGAAGTCCCGTCGTGGCATACATTGGTAAAACACCTGATAACCAGCAGTCATCTCTCCTTTAATAGATGTTGTGAGTTAAATGCCATCAGACATGAGGGTGCAAGAGCTTAATTACCGTCAGCTCCCAAAGGAGGGGAGGAAGCTTTTATTTACCTCTGCTGCAGAAAATGAGAGCTCTTTATCTATGGTATCCCGTTTCATATGTTTATTTTTTTCCATAATATTTTGGGAAGAACATTTCCTGTTTTGTTATATGTTCCTGTATTCAAAGGTTATTCCATGTTTATCTGTAGGATAATCCGTAGCAATAACTCCATTAGTGATATAACAAAGTGAAGTCTGCTGATAGCTTCTCTCAGAAGGTTTACATTTAAAACTGTCCAGCTGCTCAAAGTTCATGGAGTTTCTTTTCTCCTGTGCTAAGTTTAACAACTGCCATCAGAAAGGACTTTGTATTGTTGCAAAAACTGCAGTACAATCACAGTCATTAAAAATCACTCACAATTCTATAATTTACAGCTTATATCAGTTTATGTTTAGATTTTGGCTCATTTATTGCTCAATTTATCATTTTGACTCTGACCAACAATCAACAGCTGCCAAGGCCCATGGGTGTTGTAGTATTAGGAACCATCCAGCACATGCCACAGAGCACCACCACAACAACATGAGAGAGTCTTGCTTCAGTTATAACCATTGTATTATCTCAGAGTCGTATGTAGAGAGCACTGTAGACTCCCTTCTTTGAAACACTGCAAAGACAGTAATGTAACCATTCTCAAAACTAGCAAAGCAGAGAGGAATGGGATTAATTAGTCAATGAAAAGTATTTCTGTAAAAAAGACAACTTTTCAGCAGAGGAGTGGGTGTGACATTACTCTTTTGTGTGACTGGTGCTTTATTGCTTCATCGCGGCACAGGTATTTTGACCACACTTCAACCTTAAGCTACTTTTACCAGTGAGCAGCCTTTATTTATTCAGCTGTTATTTGAATACCAGCTTGGTTTTGAGATTGAATGGTAGTCAGAAATATTATTATGACAGAGCTTTTTTTCCCCCTCCAGACGTGTGTGCCTCTCCATAGTTTTGATTTACTTATTATGTGAAAAGACACAACTTCAGACCTAAACTCAGATTTGGGTGTTTGTCCCAGTATGAACTCGATGGACTACATTCTTATTCTATGTGATATAATTTCATCTTTTATTGTAAGTGGAAAAATCCACTTCATATTTAATGGAAAGAAAATAAATAAGATGTATGGGATACTTACTGTTGGCTTGCAATTGCTAAAATGTTCAACGTGTTGCATGATAATTACTTCTTTACTTTCTAAAGATTGTTATCATGGATTGTGGATACTGGTGAGCTCTTAGCACAAGGTGCTGTCTGCAACACAGTCACAGTACTTCACAGAAAAGAAAGGTCATCAGATTATTTAATCCTGCATCCAGTCTCTAGAATATAACAGGGGAAAACTTGTTTGAAGAGATTTTTTCTATAAATGTAGCTACTATAAAACAACTGGAAGAATCCATATGAACTTCATTTCTAAAGTGTTTGACATTTTTATAATTGAGACTGGAAGCAAGATTACCCTGTTAAAAAGTATTATTTGTTTTACTGTTTCTCTATGAATTACTTGTTTATACCCTAAAACAAGAACACTGTACCTCTGATTGCCTTTCCACAAGAGTCTCATTTTACAACCAACTTGTAGGTGAAGGAAAATGACTGCGCAGTTCTGTGTTGTTGTTTTTCCAGAAGCATAATTAATGAAAATGGTGTTATAGATGTTGTAAATTATTATATTAATAAATATATTGAGTAAATAAATGACAAGCAAATATTCAGCCCATGGGCTCTTTGTTTACATGTATCTTTATCCACAAATTGACCTATTTGGCGAAAATTATGTGGACACACCCATAATGTTGAAAGTGTTTGCATGAGAGGTCCATACAGCCACATCTCAATATCTGGTGGGGATACTAAAACCAGAAAAATGTGGCCTGATATAGTATCAGATTAAGGCCCAGGGTTCATGTATGTGGTGTCCACATATTTGTGGCCATAAAATGTACCTTAAATCAAACTCACAATTGGATCTTGAGACAATTGCTGGTGTAAAAAAAAAGCAAAAGCAAAATACTCAGATAAACCTTCTCATCATTGAAAATCCTCCAAAGGGAGTCTGTACACACTATGGTCAACACAAACAGTCACACATTTTGTTATGTTGAGGCTTTAAGACTCACCCAGCATCCCAGCAAACCAGCATTGGCAGCAGCAATCTGGTATTTCCACAATGTCCCTTTTGAAATGAATTAAATATCTGTTTATAGGATAGTGTCTTATTCAGATTGTCTCTCGGGAGTGAAAGACTTAATGGACAGCCACTGTTTTTTGCGGTTGATATTGTAAGTTGTTTAAATAGGTCTGCTTTAAGTCTGCCAGTTTAAAGTAAAAAACAGGGTTAGTTCTCCCAAATTTTAAATATATGCTCAGTTGTTATTTATTCACCACCAATAAATTGGAGGTGGATGGAATTTACTTTGTGATGTAGAATAGAAAATACAAATTCCGCATAATACTCATACTTCTGTGAAGAGTTTTGTTAGAGCTTTGTGCTGATAAAACAGTTGAAATAACTGTCCCTGGATTGTCCTTGTTAAAAGAGCTTATTTTTCAAAAGACACGTTACTGTCGCACAGTTCTGTGTTATTTCGTTGTTGTGAACAACACATTCGATTTCATTTACCGCCACAATAGTTTTTATCAAAGTAGTCTATCTCCACGGGATATCTATGGGCAAGTAAGAAATTTGGGTGATCCATTATGATAAATTATTAATTTTGCTGATACCTTGAATTCTACAGTAAGATCCATGATTTTAAACAAATGATGGCAGCAACAGTCTTCCACTCAGTCATAGACTAAATCCAGACCTGAGCACTCCTTTGCTTGGACTCCCTGCTCTCCCTTATACTCTTCAGAGGCTGCCTCTCTCCTTTATGGGAGTCTTGTCTCTTTGGCTGCTCCAATTTAGTCTCTCTGACCTCTTCGGGCTCCCTTATACTGCTACAGTTCAAAGCACAAGTCCAGTCCGGCTGGTGTTCCACCACCAGGTCTAACGTGGGGAGAGAGGTGGTGCTGGTCACATCTCTGAAGCCTAAAGAGGATGTGAGAGAGGGACAGTCAGGGGGAAAGGTTTCATATCCCCCCCTCATACCTTGGCAACCTCCCCAGTTGGTCCTCTCCCTCATCTTTAACACCTGGCGGATCTTCTTCCAGCCCAGGTGGTTGAGCTCCAGCAGGTTGAGAAGGATACAGAAAACTCCCACACAAAACATGAAGCACAAGAAGATGGTCTTCTCTGTGGGTCTAGAGACATAGCAGTCCACTGGCTGGCTGCAGGGGGCTGAGGTGCAGAGGAAATGGACAGGCACCTGGAAGCCAAACAGCTTCCACTGGGCCACGACAAAGCCCACCTCCAGAATAGCACGTAAACACACATGGAAGATGTAACATTTGGAGAGAACCCCTCCAGCGACCACATGACCCACTGCGTTGCCCGCTCTAAAAGGGCAAGCTCGGGCCTGGCTTAAGGTCACTATGATCTTGGGGTCTCCCCTCTGGAGGTTCTGGGTGGGTATTCCCTCCAGCACATCTGCCAGGCTGTGTCCTAAATGCTTATGGGAGCGAACGGAGCAGCTATCTGAGTCACAGCTCCGATCATATGCCTCCAGTCCGCTGTCTCGCCATACATCTGGGCGTCCCTGCCCTGGGTTATCCCCTGTCCCCTGCCCCAACCTCAGGGTGGTGTTGAGGGGCCGCTTGGACAGGTTGTGCCATGTGTAGATGATGAAGCAGAGGGATGGCGTAGAGACGCTGATAATGTGAAACACCCAGAAACGAGGTTGCGAGATGGGCGCAAACGCGTCATAGCAAACAGTGGAGCATCCTGGCTGAATGGTGTTGCACACAAACATCTCCTGCTCATCGGTGTACACGTCCTCAGTTGCCACAGCCACAATGAGGAGCCTGAAGATGACCATAACGGTGAGCCACAAACGACCAATCATGGTGGAGTGCTGGTGGACAGCATCCAGGAGACGTTTGAGCAGGGTCCACTCCGTCATGGTGGCCTGTGGCTGATGGCTGCCTCGTTGCGGGACAAGCTGCCTGGAGTAGAACAGTCTGCTCTGTACTGATCCACCCCTCCTTCTCCTGAAGCCCTATCCTGGTCCTGCTTCAAACCTAAACTATACTACAGAAACCCTGAGAACTGTCCAATTTAACCTACATTACGCTCTGTTTTTCATTTTTTTCTCAATTCTAAACCTGAAGGATCTTCTACAATCAAAGCACCTTCCTACCTCAGCTGAAGCCAGCAGTCCTCTCTGACTGAGTGTTTGCCAGCCCTGCCTTGCGAGCAGTTGAGCCATTGCAAAGGACAGCCATCCCATCTTTTACAGATAAGGATGTCCACTTGACATGAGTCACTTGGCGCGTCCACTTCTCTCTTGCGTTTAGGATCCATTTTAAAACTGAGAGACATGAGCCATCCTGTACCAGAGGACCTGCTGATAGTGTTGACTGATAGAGCATTCTTCAATGATTAGTCCGCTGAAAGCAAATGGGCTCTTCCTTTAATCGAGACGCATATTTTGGATGATGAGCAGTAAGGACGCACATACTTAATATAGGGTTCAGGACAACAGACATTATTTTACACAAAAATAAATCAACTCTGGATACACGAGTTCAGTCTGGTGTCTCAAGAGGTTTTCTGTTCCAGGCCTTGTTTTGACTGCTCCTCTCCAACCACTTGCCAATCCTCTTATCTTTGTTTTAAAAAAAGACCCTTGAAAGGTCTACTAGCATCAAATCGTCCTGTCCCTAAGATAAAACACTCAGTGACCTCTTTCCTTACATCAAACAGTCCTGGAAAGCTCCATCTGAGTGTCTCTCTCGCAGAGCTTTGCTCACATTCTATTTATGACATGAACAGAAATGTTTGGTGCAGCGTGAAATAAAAAAGTTTTTTACCCAGCTAGCCTCCTCTCTCTCACATGTCGACTCCTGTCTGCCTTAATCTCTACTCAGAATCAAACTGCTACTAATCTCAACAAACTGGACTGGTCCAAACCCTCATCTGTTGAATCACTGGAACCTGAAGACATTTGTGGTCTGTACTACAAAGCAGGATTTGTTGTTATCAGGGTATCTTCAAGTTTACTTCAGGGCTTTCAGTCCTAAGAAGCTTGTTTACTTTATATCGGGGTAAAGCACCATGCTAAATGCTGCTGAATGACTAACGAAAGATATAAATCCTCATCACAGGGAATAATGAACCTATGTCAGCTGGTGGAGCCAAACAAAACCAATCTAACATGTAAGAGCAATGTGCTCACAGTACCACAGACTCTGCATCCGTTGTTCATTGGGCAGCTGTCATTATGTTTCTTTTTGTTTAGATGCGTTTGTACTCCTCGTATTTTTCAAATATAATAGTTTAATCCTTGTTATGAAATGTGCAATGTAAGGCCAATTATAGTAAAAATCATGACTAGTTTATTTTGGTCCATTTTGCCATCATTATAATCTAATAGATTACTCATTGAATTTGAAAACATCATACACTTGTATAACATAAATGAAAAATGAAAGCTGCAAGCAGCTTTGGCCTTGCTCTTGCAAGTTACACACATCGTGGTGTGCTGCAGTTGTGTTGTTCTGCCGGAGGTTGGTTGACACCACTTGGTATTGCGTTATACATTTGCACAGTGCATGAAGTTAAATTTCACATCCTGTTATGTATTTTATAAGTCTGGCCATGATATATAAACCGATTTGATACATGAGAGTAATCTTGCCAGGGGGCTTCTTTCTTTGAAATTTTGTAGCAGGCACTATCAAACTATTTGGCCATTATCAAATGCAAAAC
Source organism: Limanda limanda (assembly GCF_963576545.1). Taxonomy (NCBI): domain Eukaryota; kingdom Metazoa; phylum Chordata; class Actinopteri; order Pleuronectiformes; family Pleuronectidae; genus Limanda; species Limanda limanda. The sequence continues at coordinate 32,685,716 of NC_083638.1, read as the reverse complement.
CTATATTGGAATAAAAAATGTGTCATTTCTGCTTTTTTTGCCAAGTTTCATGAGTTCTCATGTATGTTTAGACTCCACAAAAATGCTATCAACTGTGAAAAATATGATCAACATCCGCTGTGTTGCCATATCAAAAATGGCCAACATTCACAAGATTTTTTCATCCCACTGTTAAGGTTCTGGTCTTGTGAAGTTTTACAGTTTGGAAAATATATTATAGTCAATTTGGAAGAACTTCCTGTGTCAAGGCGAAATTTCTAGCTGATCCAAATAATCCTGTAGGAGGAGTTCGTAAAAGTACATTACATTAACAATGGTTGACTTCCTGTTGGGTTTAGGGATGTGGTCACCAACCTTTTCGAGCCCAAGATCACTTTTCAATTCTGAATGAAAGCCGAGATCTACCACCCTGATATCTTCCAAAAAAACCACTTAGGAGGGTAATATATATTATTTAGGGGATTTCTGTTAAAGGCTCAATGTACGAGCATAAATATACACAAATAATTATTGTTATGCAACTTTATCTATTCAATGCACAATATTCACATTGATATCATTTCATATTAAAAGCATCTGTTCAATTTACAATATGTAGCTTCTCAGTTCAACAATATGTTCTGCAGAGATGCTGTTACTGCAGCACAATGTTTTTACATACAGGCTTTGACTTGAATATGGATAAATATTCCTTATATAAAGGTAGTCCCTTGTACTCAAATAAATACAGGTACTATTCAGATTGAAGCTGCATATTTTCTGCTTCTGCAAACATTTTACATTAAAACCCCTTTTCTTAAACAAAGGAATGGATACAGAATCCATTCCTTTAGACAAAGATCCTTTCACCTGCTTTGAAATTCTGCTGTTAACCACAATTTGTATTCATCTATGACATAAACGTATTTACAACCGCATTCAGTGATTCCAGAGAGTTCGGGGATCGACAGTGAAAGCTTCAATAAAAACTCACAACATTCATTACCTCTCATCAACCATGTCAGCTTGATCTGGTCAATCTGCTAAGGAGTAGATCCCAGTATAAAACATGTAATTTCTTGTTGCCAGTAGGGGGTGCTATGACCATGACTAAATATTAGCATGAAGATGTGTTCAAGCTAGGACTCTCTCAAACATGTGTAGTTAAGTGTAGATTAGATCATGTACACTGAAGTTACAAAAACGTTATGTTTCTTGGCAAAACATTCAAATTAGACACCATGTAACAGACATGCCCTCTGACAAAAGCTCAGGAAGACGGCTACTTTTAATCATCAAGGTGTTTAGATTGCACTGAAGAAATTTGAAGTTGATCTGATTAATCCTCTAGGAAAAGTATGATGTGTATGAATCATCAAAAATGACCATTTAATCTAAATGGCTTATTTCCTGTTGGGTTTGGAATATGGGTCCACAGACATTATTGTACGTGTGTACCATTTTCATTTGACATTTCCTTATACAACAAAAAATGTTACAAAGTTTCACAGAAAGTTACGCATGTTTAGGCTAAATAATATGCGATTCATTTGGAGTGTTAAATTAACAAAATTCATCATGGTCCTCGTGCGGCCGCTGCTCAGGCCCTAATGAATTCTTTTGGCGCCCATGTTTACAGATTAGAGTGTCTCACTTGATGTCCTGGCTGTGCGCGTCACGTTACATCTCGTGTTGTGTGGCAGGTTTACTGCTTGCACCCAAAATGTTAGACTTTTTTTGTCAATGTGTTTAAATACGTCTCTTATAAACTCTAGAGTGAATTAAACATACATAAAGTAAACTTCAGGAACTGTAACTTTCCTTATAACCTTTTATATAACTTTGATTAGTGATTGGTGAATATGGGCTATAGAAATACAATTAGAACACTTGATTTATTGGTATTTATTGTTCATGTGTAAAGTGAGAGCAGGTCAGTGGGGGATGATAATATGGCACCATACAATGATGCAATGCCTATAATGTACGTCTGCCCTGATCGTGAAGCAGCGGTGGCAATAATTGTGCTGTGGCAAGCCGCTGTAGTGTCCTTACGTTTAGTTGAGTGAACTAGCCTGACTGCATTTGTTAGGTTAAGTACAGCTGGACATCTGATAGATAGATAGATAGATAGATAGAGTACTTTATTCATCCCCGAAGGGAAATTAAGTTGTCATAGCAGCCGGTATATTTGAATACAATAAAATACAATACAATACAATAGAATAAAATTAAAAATATTGAGGTAAAAAGAATAAAAAAACAGAAGCACAAGATAAAATACAATAAAATAGGTAGATAAGGTGCATTGGCAAGATGATGGTAAAAGTACTGATGATATGATGGTAATGGTATTGTTAGACAGTATATAAGAATAGTACAGTATACATAGTATATAATATAACATAATATATATTTATATATGATAGTAATTATACCAATATAAAAGCAGTATATGGTAATAATGGCAGCAACAGTATATATAATAATAATAGTAATTATAACATGTACACATAAATAAATATGTGTATATAGACTTATGTAAACAAGAATATACAGAGTATGATATGATATATAGTAGAAGTATGAATATGAATATAAGTATTTGACTATACAATAGGTAATATAATATACTATGAGTCTAAGAATATGTAGACAGTGTGCAAAAGACAATATTATTGTATAAAATGATATATAATATCAATATGGTTTATATGAACACATCTGAAAGATATCCTTGGTATGAACTTGCTTTGTAGCACGGCCCCGTAAGTCACTCTGGACTCTGAGCATTCACTATTGACTAATTACCTCCACCCCTCTCCGTTTGTTTGTTGGTTTGTTTTTCTTTCTTAGCAAAATTTCACACAAACAACTGAGCAGATTTAAATGAAACTTTTTGGAAGAATGTGGCATGGTTCAGAGAAGAATTAATTAATTGATCTTGATAAAGGAACTGATCTGAGCTTCAGACAATAATTAGTACAGTGTAAGGTTTTCCATATCATCAGGTGTCCATCATACAGCGTCTCATACTTTCACTGTCTATTAAAATAGCCTTTTTGACAAAAAACATACAAACATGGCAACTCCTCATAAACCAGTTGAGTTCAGAAGCATCATACACTGGAGGGATCCTCTGCTTAGTATCTAAGTAATAAACACTGATGACACTGACATAAGAGCATGACGTATATACATATATATACAACCTGTTAAAGCACTATGAGTCAAATTGTGATTTGTGAATATGTGCTATACAAATAAAATTTGATTGATTGATTGATATAAACTGCTTTATTTGAAGTAGCCGTACATCTTGCTTTTACTGCTAGAAAAAATTGTACTTTCTCAGGATCAGGTGTTGCAGGATTGTTGGGACCTACTATTTGTGAACTATAGGTGGGCCTACATGTTTAGCCAAATCCTGCAACCACATGTTCCTGTGTTCTGGAGACAAGGAAGAACTTCCAGAACTCAGTCTCCCAGGGTGCTTCAAATTCACACCTAGGTGTTAATCTACCGCTGGACACAACTTTCAACCACTATTGATCACTGTGGGCCCCATGACCCATGTGGTCATCAGGACAGTAAAGCCCAATTCCCCCTCTTTTCTATTTCTTTTCTATTGACTTCTCCAGGAGGAAAGATGTAGCTCCCCTGCTCACCCAGCCAGGGTGAAACTACTCCTAACCCAGCTCTTCCATCCTCCAAGCAGGCCTGTCTGGAGCAGACTGCTAAAACCTTCCAAAAGGGCTCAACAGCCTGCCTAAGAACTTCAGCAGTTGCAATTGGCCACGATACAAAGTCTGACCAGCAGATGCACAACAACAGGAGCCACAAATGGTAAATGGTTTTGTATTTATGTAGCGCTTTTCTAGTCTAATGATGACCACTCAAAGCTCTTTACAGTACAGTTCTACATTCACCCATTCACACACACAGTCATACAGAGCATCTATTAGCAGCACTTTGTTGTTCAATGAGGGGCAATTCATGGTTCAGCATCTTGCCCAAGGACACTTCGGCATGCCGATGGGGAATAGCGGTTGGAGGACGACCACTCTACCCCTCAGCCACAACCAGCAAGACCACTTCACTGGACTTCAAACAGCACCTCAAAGAGGACCTTTTCCCATTTTCATGAACTGGTAATACAACTGGGCTTATTACACTAGGCTATGCAGAGAGATACATTTTTTTTATTTGTCCCACACACATGCACAAAGATACTCATGCAATTGAGGGAAATTTGTCCTCTGCTTTTATCCCATCTGGTGCAGGACACACAGAGCAGTGGGCAGCCATGTACGGCGCCCGGGGAGCAGATGTTGGGGGAGTAAGGTGCCTTGCTCAGGGGCACTAGACAGGGTAGGGAGAATAGTCTTTTGATTTTTTTGGACAGATCCAGGTTCGTCTTTATTTTTTGTTGTTATTCCATCCAGGTAAGTTTTTTTGTTGAAACACCGTAGAGTCGAACCGTGGAGTCGAACGAGAGACCTTTTTCTGCCAGTAGTCCAAGTTTCTGCCACTAGTCCACCGCCTCTCCCTCCCTCTGCACAGGACTGTTGAATTATACTCATGATATGTTTTATTTGATTTCTGTTGTTGTGATGTTCAATAATTTCCCAAATTGGGATCAATAAAGTAAATCTATCTATTTGTTAATTTGAATGTTATTTAAAAGTAGGGCTGGGCAAGTTAACTAGTTAATTACGAGTTAACTCATCACTTATTTAACTCAACTAATTATTTTATCTCGCATTAACTCAGGTTTGATTATTTATTGTTTTATTGTGAAAGTCAGGCTTTTATTTTGTGAAAGTCTGTTGCTGACTGCTGCGGAACCGGAAAAAAGAAAATAATTGGCGGATAAACAACCATGGATAAGGGTACGGAGCTTTTACATTGCCATTTTCATTTTAAAGTCCTTCCAGACGGCGGAGTCGAAAGAACCAAAGTTATTTCTAGCCACTGCCAAGGTGAATTTTCTTATCACTGGAGTACTTCCAGTCTAAAATATCACCTGAATGCAAAACACACAGTTTATATCAGCAAATCATTCAACGACACAGCGAGCAGAGCGAGGCTTCGGCAGACTACGTTAGACGCAGGGAGGAGTATACATTTTTCATAACGAAGAGGATAACATTAATGCCCTGGCAGTGGCATTGAGCTTTAACTTTGTATTTGCTTTGATAACATTGTTAAGTTGAGATTTACACTGAATATTTTATTTAACTGCTACTGTATTAAATGCTGATGTTAAAAGTGTTTGCACAACAAATGTTATGGCACTTTCGTTCATATGGCAGAACATTGAAAATAAAATTGCGCTATACACTACTTTTTAATTCATTATTGGATTTTGCGTATACAAATGCGATTAATCGTGATAAATCAGGGAAATCATGCGATTAATCGCGATTAAAACTTTTAATCGTTGCCCAGCCCTATTAAAAAGCTGAGGTTTGTTATGTATGCTCTTCATAGAATCTCTTCGTGTGCACTTACAGTTTTTTTCGATTGCATAAACACTAAAGACAAAAGTATTACACAATTATCAAAACCTTACACTCAAGGAGCAAACATGGTCCCAGATCTGCACCACTATAAGCACAATGTCAGCTTCACACTTTTTGCAAAACAATACACACAGTGATCTGCGCAACACTAAACACACTTGTATACATTACACACAGAAGTATATGAAGATATCACTTCCTTGCAATTCCTAAGCACTGACTGTCAAATGACCACCCTATGAGCCAATTGGTTAAACACAGCCATCGGGTGTGCAAACACATGACTGCTTTATTGTAGACACACCAATCCGGTTTAAGCACTATACAAATGCAGCAGCTGAGTTCACCTGTCTTCAACCAAAATGGAGCTTGTGCACAAAAAAAAGAAGAGTTAGTGTGAAAGGGGGAATCCACGGAGGAAGAGAAGGCTGCGGCTGCAGCATTAGTATGTTGAGGTATGTATTGTTCTCTTTAGTACTGTGATGTAGCATACTGCACACGTAACCTTTATCATGTAAATGTACTGTATTCCAGACCTATGCTGAACTACACAATCTTGTCTTTCACTGTATTTCGGAGAGTTTTGCAGACGGATGCTGAGGAAATCCTGCATGAATTCATATACACATTAGGCACGGTTCAGCCTGACAAAAGCAAGTAGGAGAGGCAGAAATATCATTGGCCACCGGGCTATAATCAATGTCCCAGGGCAACGTGGGGGTAACATCACCCTTTGCGCTGCCATTACACAGAATGGGGTCCTCCTCCGTCATGCCAGTATGGGCCCTTGCAACACACCTCACATTCTCACATTTTTGGAACGATTGCACAACCTCGTCACAGCAGTAAACCACAGGCACCAGATGCAATACACTGTCATCTGGGACAATGTGTCATTCCACCGCTCTGCTCTGGTCCAGAACTGGTTTCAACACCATCCACAGTTTACAGAACTATACCTTCCACCATACTCTCCCTTTCTAAACCCAATCAAAGAGTTTTTCTCTGCATGGCAGTGGAGGGTTTACGATCTCCAGCCCCAGGCTCAGGTAGTCCTCATTGAAACCTGAACTGGATACAGAATTTTCTGCTTGTCTGACATTTGCTGAGCTTACAGTGTTATGCACACTCCTGTAGTAGCATGAAAACTGGGACATGTTTTGTTTTGATTCTCAATGTTGACTGATTTGGGAATATGGAGAGAAATCAATTCTATTTTCATGAGTCTGCAGCATTGGTCTTGTGTAGTGTTTAGTGAATTTATTGTATATTTGCACTTTCTCTGTGAAATTCACTTACAGGACTCTAATCAATGAGAACTGGAATTGCTAAAAGTGCTTAAGGTTAGCAACAGCAGTTTGTTACTGGCTCAAACTGAATTAAGTCATATGAAGCGTACGTTTCATATGGTAAAGAAATATGGTTTTGATAAATTGTGTAAGTGTAAGTACTTTCATGAGACTTTATTACCTCGGGGCTATATTGCCCGAGGCAGCTTTAGTATCAATTAAAGTCATTATTTAATATTAATATTAATTTCAAATAATATATCAAATAATAATCTTCCAAATTTATTGACTGCCTAAGGCACACCATTTAATGGTGCCACACACAAGATATAATAATCACAGCAGGATTATGATGATGAGGTTGTACAGGTAAAGAAGTAAACGGTGCTTTTGTCTGCAATCAATGCAGATCGAGGCACACGCTGATTTACCATCTTTTAAAAGCTGCTATGGGACCTGATGAAGCAAGGGATCGATAGACTGGAGAGTGGCCCCTCCCTCTTGCCCTGAGCAGGATTAGCTAGGGCCCCTGTCTTATCTAACAAAGCAAAACAGAGGAGGCGGGCCGAAGGTTCCACTGATTGCAAACAGACCTTGACTAAAGCCCAGACACAACATCATCCAACCCAGACCTGCCACTGACAGAGAGGACAGGAATTGGCTTTTCTACTGCATTGGCGTTACCACGCCCAGTGTATTTACGTTTCTATCCAGCATGTTTTAGGCTCCGTGCCCTGCTGCTGTTAAAGGAATTATCCACTCTCTCAGTCTGTTCAAGAAGGAATTCCTGATGATTCCCCCTGAGCTTTGTCAGGAGCAGCCTGGGAATGTATCACAGACGGGATTAAAAGGAAAAGAGAGAAAGAGAAGGGACTGAAAAGTCTTGCTCTTTTTGCTCCTTTGAGTTATTTTCAGCAGGACGTTTATCTGAGCTCATGTTAAGAGAGAACAGATCATAAATATGAATGGAAAGCCTTCTTTAAAAGAGGCTGAGCTCCTCATCTGCTTCACACACTCGCAGACAATATACCTAATCCTAAAGCAGAGGATTTCCTAATCTTAAATAATTGTTGGAGTATAGGGTGTATATGTTGTTGATGATAATTCTTTTATGATACATTTCTTAATTGTCAAATGTCTGGATGGCCGTGTACTCCAGGCTGTTCAGTAATGACACTTTACTGAACTGTGACTGAATTTCCACCCTAAACAAAGGTTGTGTACCTTTTCAAGATACTGTAAGTGATACAATACGTAGCCACTGTGTGTCCAACCTGATCACACAAGAAACAAGTGACAGAAAACTACAAAGACAGACAAATACATTGTTTTGTGTTTTCTGTCAACTACTCAAATGCACTTGCTTTCACAATTAGGTAAGAACAAAAGTGTGATGTGAACAACCATACTTATTCTACTATTACCAATAATAATTATAAAATGTATGGCAAGCTTTTAAAAAATGTAACATACAGTGTTTAATAAGATAAACAAAGAGGAACATGAATTAATTCAGTACAGTTTTACTTGAGTTTGGTAGAACAGATCAGACCAAGAAGTGTAATATATAAAAAAATAAATATGCGTCGATATATATTTTATGTAGACTAACTAAAAAAAAAATTAAAAATTTAATTTAATTTAAATATATATATAGGCTCCTGGGAAGGTTACAAACAAGCACACAGAAATTAAAATAAATTCTATCAAATGTTAGTTGATTGCTTCTTGGCAAGACTATTGATAAATGTATAAATCAAATAATGTGGAGCGTGACTCCACAGACATCCAGTATTCCTGTCAAAAACATATCAACAACACCACAGTATCATGCAGGAAACTCCAGTCTACTTTATCATAGGAGCTGGGAGGCCAGCGAGAGGCTCTCTCTGCTGCCCGGCCGGTAGCCCCCTAACAGGATTAAGGGGGATATGGTGAGGTGCTACTCCTGCTTGGTGTAACTCACTCTGATGTGATTTCCATTTGTCTGGCCTTGCCCTTACTTTCCCCTCCATCTAATCCCTCACTATTCTCACTGCCACCCATTAGCCACACTAATCTGCTACTAGGCTTTAGAAGGAGAAGCTTCTTCACAGCGAGGCTGATAAACACAGCGGCAAAGGGATGTTTTTCACTGTGTGGGAGCACACCTTCACACAGGACTTGTGGATCTCAAGCAGATGGTAAGACTACAACGATAAATTCACTTCTATACTTTGTGCATGGTGTTGTATGAAGCCCATTTGCTTTGCTGTACCTTGTGACTGGCTCTGGCTCGGCTCAATATGTGTTTCATGTGTCACTGCCTGTACTTATGAGTCTGTGATGAATAGAGCACGTGTGTCATTTCAAATAAGTTGATGTATAAATTCATCTGAACCAATTATGTGAAAGATATGGAAGCCCATTTCCGCCACTGTGATGAAAAAAAAAAAAATTGGTATCTCATTATTATGAGATACTATCTCATAATTATGACTTAGCATCTCATTATTATGAGATACTATCTCATAATTATGACTTAGCATCTCATTATTATGAGATAGTATCTCATTATTATGACTTAGTATCTCATAATTATGACTTAGCATCTCATTATTATGACTTAGTATCTCATTATTATGAGATACTATCTCATAATTATGACTTAGCATCTCATTATTATGAGATAGTATCTCATTATTATGACTTAGTATCTCATAATTATGACTTAGCATCTCATTATTATGACTTAGTATCTCATTATTATGAGATAGTATCTCATAATTATGACTTAGCATCTCATTATTATGAGATAGTATCTCATAATTATGACTTAGCATCTCATTATTATGACTTAGTATCTCATTATTATGAGATAGTATCTCATAATTATGACTTAACATCTCATTATTATGAGATAGTATCTCAAAATTATGACTTAGCTTCTCATTATTATGAGATAGTATCTCATTATTATGACATAATATCTCATAATTATGACTTAGCATCTCATTATTATGAGATACTGACTGCAGGGTCTGTCATGCGAGTCTGCGTGTGTGTGTGTGTGTGTGTGTGTGTGTGTGTATGCTTGTCTCTATTCCTCTTCACTAAAACTGATAATCACATGTATTTTTTAGTAATTATTCGATGATGACCGATCAAGACTTCGGATCGCTCCGTCACTTTAACGCTGACGGTCCTGTACTGTGCGCGTCACGTTACATCTCACGTTACGAAACACATGTTTAAACACCGTGTGCACGTAGTCCCCAGCTCCACACAACACGTGTTTCATGAACTCAAACAAACACAAAGTAAACATCAGTCCTGTACGTGTCCTAATAACTTGTGATCGGTGCTGGTGTTTATTGTTAAAGTGTGAAGTGAGCGCGGGTCAGAGGGAAGTGAGGCGGAAGCAGAGTCCGACACACACAAGACAACCGGACTTTTAAAGAGCGTCTGTTCTGATCCTGGAGCAGCGCTTGTTATAATTATTCAGCGGCAGCACATCGCTAAGACAATGAACGGAGCAGAAAACATGGATCGATCCTGTTATGTCTCTGTATCGATGCACAGTCGCCCACTTCCGCGAGTAAGGCTGCTGTCCCCGCATCCGCTCAGCCTCGGGTTCCCTGCTCTGTGGCGCCCGCCCACAATCCGTATCTCATAATAATGACTTAGTATCTCATTATTATGAGATAGCATCTCATAATAATGACTTAGCATCTCATAATTATGACTTAGCATCTCATAATTATGAGATACTATCTCATAATTATGACTTAGTGTCTGACTGTGGGCGGGTTGCAGCAGAGCAGGTGAGCAGTGGTAGAGAGGCTGGGAACTCAGTGAAGTAAAGTTAAGGTTTGAGTTAAAGATAACTACGCCCGCCACTGTAACAGAAATACAATATTTGACTTGCATGACAGACCCTGCAGTCAGTATCTCATAATAATGAGATGCTAAGTCATAATTATGAGATATTATGTCATAATAATGAGATACTATCTCATAATAATGAGAAGCTAAGTCATAATTTTGAGATACTATCTCATAATAATGAGATGTTAAGTCATAATTATGAGATGCTAAGTCATAATTATGAGTTACTATCTTATAATAATGAGATGCTAAGTCATAATTATGAGTTACTATCTTATAATAATGAGATGCTAAGTCATAATTATGAGATAGTATCTCATAATAATGAGATGCTAAGTCATAATTATGAGATGCTAAGTCATAATAATGAGATGCTATCTCATAATAATGAGATGTTAAGTCATAATTATGAGATACTATCTCATAATAATGAGATACTAAGTCATAATAATGAGATGCTAAGTCATAATTATGAGATACTATCATAATAATGAGATACTAAGTCATAATAATGAGATGCTAAGTCATAATTATGAGATACTATCTCATAATAATGAGATGCTAAGTCATAATTATGAGATACTATCTCATAATAATGAGATACTAAGTCATAATTATGAGATACTAAGTCATAATAATGAGATACTATCTCATAATAATGAGATGCTAAGTCATAATTATGAGATAGTATCTCATAATAATGAGATGCTAAGTCATAATTATGAGATAGTATCTCATAATAATGAGATACCAATTTTTTTTTTTTTTTATCACAGTGGCGGAAATGGGCTTCCATAGAAAGAGGCCTTTTTTAATGTAGAAAAGAGAGGATTATTGTTGAAGCCGGCTGAGAAGATTCTCAATATGTGGATAAGTGGGTGTTACCTCACTACTCTACAGTTGACAGACATTTATGTCTCAATGTAGGTCTACATAGGTCATGTCTCTTTGAAAATACAGGAAAAACTAGATTGTTCAGAAATACAATTTGACTAAAATGGGTTGAACATTTCACACAGCACTCCACTGACTGACTCTGCATGTTTACCAGAGAGTAACTGATTATGTGTGTGAGCTGTTTGCTGCTTTGCAGGTAGTGGACAGTGGCTTTATACAACCCTGTCCCCTAAAAGATATTTATACACAGGTAAATTGCAAGAGCCCATATAAAAGACTAATTATGACTAGATTCATATACAGTTCATTGTTGATATGTTGTCTATTTGCATAGTATTTAGTCACAAGTACATACTTATTGACACAGTAAGTGAACACACTGACATTAACATTACAGCAAAATGTTGACAGACAGCATATTTATAATCTGCCAATTATTCAGTACAATATTCAACACCAGAATCATTCCAGTGTTTTATTGATCTGTTTAGACTCTCACAGCTCTTGGTTAAAGTCCTGGGGTCTCATTTATAACCACTGCGTACCCACAAAACAAGGCCTGAAACTTGCAAACAGCACTTCTCACACAAACCTTACGATTTATAAATACAAACTCAATGGGAGAATGTGCGCACTTGGGTCACTAACTCTGACCCATGCCTACAAACATTTTGGAGATTGGAAAAAAATAACGCTGCAGACGTTAGGTTGTGAACTGAAGCCAGGTTATTGATCCACTTCATCATTAACTTAATAATGAGCTGTGTTATATGTGCTCACGTGACATAACTGTTGCATAAGAACCTTCAATTGAATTTGATATAAAACAACTTACAGCAAATAACATTCAGGTTCTATTAAACAGAGGAATTGCAGCGCTGAGTCATTAATAGTTCTTAATAATTTCTAACACTGTGCGTGTATCATCAAGTATACAAGTATGTGTAAAATTGTAAAATTTAAATCTTAAAACTTATTCACACATCACTGGATCCTTACCTCCTCTTTGGGATATTATTTGTAAATAGAAGTTTGGATATTTTTTCTATATTTTTGTGAGTAACCTCTGCCAACAAGACTTGTTTTCTATTGGACAACAGGTGTCTGTACCTGACTGACTGATGCTAAGGGATTGTTATGGAAGTTTTCTGGAAGCTGGTGAAAGGAGAACTCAGGAAGCAGCTGATGTCTTATGGAGAAGATTTGAATGTAGACTTGATGCATCAAGGAGACCAGAAGGAACAATATACAAACGCCAACAGAGTAACATGAGCAATTGTCACCCCCAAGTCTGAAGATTGTCTCCCACAGCATCCCAGTATATCTTCCTATACTTGCATCACCCATTCCAGCAGCACATCCATTAATTGCTTTTATTGCTGTCAGTCTCTATGTTACATCCTGTTGGATAGTTAATCCTAAAGTATGCATAACTAAATCACATTGTGTCCTTACGTCCACCACTGGTAAAATACGCAAAAGAGTTGATGTTGATGAGAGTTGAAGTTGGTGTCTGTCTGTCTGGGGCATCTGAGTTAGATATAAAAGTTCATGAGAGAAGGCACTACAATGTACTGTTGGTTGGCCATTTATTTTTAACCTGACCTTGGGTACTGATGGAGAGAAGAGAGTATCTGTGGAATTAGACAGGCACTATTCTCCTGTACAGATATAATGTAATATACATAATTTATAGTGGCAACAGTTATGAAGTTTACATTGTACAGCCGAGTGATGGAGTTACAGTGTAACTGTAACGTTAACTGATGTATTTTTTTAAAATAAAACCCTAGGTATAGGCAATAAAATTGAGAGAAAGTAAAAAATTGGGTGTATTAAAATACAATGATTGAGAGTAGGAAAGTTCAATTGCATCCTGTGCTTCTCTAGTATCTTCAACAAAGCCACGATGATGATAGAATTTATCATCAATCAGTAAATAAATCTATTCGTAATATTACTTTAAATAGCGGACTACACAATTGAATTAGTCTCATGTTGCCCTCAGTTGTAACTAATGAGCTCCTGGTTAGTTAGGCCTCTGACAGTCATGTACATTTAATGAGTGGTGGGAAGACTGCTGCAGTGCTAACACTTAAGTAATATACTGTAAACACAATAGTGGAACCACAGTAAAACTGGTACCATAGCAGGCTACATACCGATTACTCAGTAGCATCAATTAGCTCAAAGGGGAGGGAGGAGGATAGGGGGCCTGCCGTGAACGTACCAACAGCGCCTTGAGGGTCACTTCTGGCTAGTGGGGGTCCACCTTAAACACCTACAAAGTCATGTAATGATAAAAGACATCCTGTTTCCAGTCAAATGGACTGGACACAGGATGGGTAACCAATACACTCTATGACTCTATGTCACATTGTGTGTATGTGTGTGTTTCTGTGTTTTTGTATTGTTGTTCTCCCTCACTGCCAGGCGGTGGTACGGTTCCCCTGCTCTCTGTTTTTTTCATGTGATTGAGTTTTTAGCTCCAGCTGGTGATTGGAGGATAGGCTGATGGAGTTGACTTTAAAAAGTTACCTGCCGATACAGGTCTTGGCCTGCGTCTTTTTCCTGGCTCTCAACACGATCGTGCCTTCATTTACTGAAACCCTTCTGATCCATATTGTTGTGTGGTCAATATTTTGTTAAGAGTGTTTTCTGTTCATTACCTTTTACATTACATAACATGTCATTTGGCAGACACTTTTATCCAAAGCGACTTACAATTATTGCATTCAACATCTATGAGGGGCCTATCTTTTTTTTTTTAGGGGTTCAATATCTTGCCCAAGGACACCTCGGCATGCATGGGGGAGAGTGAGGATTGAACCGCCAACCTTCTTGTTGGAGGACGACCACTCTACCCCTAGGCCACACCACCCTTTTGGATGATATATTAGGAGCAGTCCTGATAATAGTAGAAGAGAAGCCTTTTTGTTATTGGTGACCCTTTTTCTCCTGTTGTTTTGTTTAGTAGGCAGTTAAGAACCCTGTATTTTGTTTTCGTTTCCTTTGTCCAGAGTTTAGATGGTTTGGTGTTATATACCGTGTTTGTTATTTCGCTGGTGCTTATCCTGACGTTATGTTTGTACTTGAATCTATTCATGAGTATCCCACAAGTTGTGGAGGGTCCACTCACATTCGCTCACATTGTCCATTGCCAACTGGATGATACGGTGTTGTACGAGAATTGTCAATGCAGTAAAGGCCACAAAGCTGCTGGATGAGGGAACTCATGGCCCAGGTCCAAGTGTAACTTTGAGAACCACTCCGTAAACAGAACCTATGCCAGAGTGGAGGTACGTTGATCACGGGTGTGGACAGTCAGCATGTACTCGCTGAAGAAATCAGTCATTACAAGGACGTTTTGCGGGACGTTTTGCGAAGGCTCCAGCACTGTGTAATCCATACCCCGAGTAGGGCCAATTCTACAATCTACTTTCATGTGGGACATGACGTGATAAGGCGTCCCCGTTCCTATTCATTTCCCTGACCTGCTTGTATCTAAATCAATGGACGCAGATTGGGCTGCCCAGTGCTGCTCAGTAGCACCTAGCTCAGCAGATGACAAGTGCCTCAGTTGAATGTAGGTGAAGACTACACACTTGTTGCCCAGCAGGTACTTCCTGAATTTCTCAGTCATTGCCCATTTCAGTGCCAAGAACACAAATGTCATGGAGCTATAGTTAAACATGTTGCTCAAAGAGCAGAACAATGCGGTACAAATATTTCAACCGCTCTCATACCTGCATCAATGCCGGAATACGAACTGACCAGAAACAGGGTGTGCCGTCAGCATCATAGGACAGCTCAGAGGACAGCTACAGCGATATATAGTGTTAGTGAGTGATCAACAGCACAAAGTACTTTTCTGCCACACTAAGAAGGAATAAGCTTTACATTCTACATTTTTAGTTGTTGAACTATTCAAATACGCAACATCTGGTTGGTTACGTATCCCAGTCAGCTCGCTCTAATTGGCTGTTACTGATTTATGCTCAGTGTTCTGTCTGAGCTGAGTATGTGTGTAGTGTGTGTTACAGCCCTGAAAATGTTGATAAAGATTCACATGAGTGACTTGATGTTGTTTCCTCTGTAAATACTTAAGAACTATAGTAAGGAAAAGACCACGGTTTCCCATATGTACGTGGTTGGAGACCAAAGCAGTGATCTCACCCCAAGATCTAGACCACTAGGTAGATCATAGTTAAATGCTCTTATAGCTTAATATGTGATTATGTGATGAATTTGAATCCTTCATGACTTTATGGTATTAGCAAATCCTCATTATGCTATTAATGAATTATATTTTTAACCACATCACAGATTTTAATTTAACAGACCAAAATAAGAAGTCAGGTTTCACCCATTTTGTAAATTTATTTGAACACAATTTTGGACTAAAATATGAAATATCAGTTGAAAAACTAAAGATTTCTGGCCTATGCACGTGTATGATTCTTACAATGACTATAATTAAGTGAAGCAGCCATAATTCATCTTTGTTTACTTGCAATTAATTTAGCTTTATGCCACCTGTGGATATTTTTGACTTTTATAATTTTTGCATTTTTTTTATTATTGAAAACTTAAGTAAAAAAAATTAAGCTGTTCAGGCTTGGACTGTGATCATGAGACAGAAGTTTGGTGTTGATAGGACAATGCACAGTGGAGTTATGCCAACATCGTCTCCTTTGGCGAAGGATGAACCTTCGCCGCACCTCAATGTTTACATGGTTTGAGGAAATGTCCCAATTCTGAGAGAGAGAGAGACGTCACCTTTGCAAGACATAAAGATTCCTTTGAATTATGACCACTGTCACTGCAGGAGTGGAGTTGTTTGTTACGGCTCAGCATCAAAGGATTCATGGTCCATGTATGTCCGCGTTACAGAACATCGTGTTTTATTGGCATGTAATCAAACTTTGACGCCACGCCAGGGTAATACCGTGTGACGAAAAATCAATCCCTCAATCAGTTTTAATCTCCGTCTTGTTGTGATGACACTCATCACAATCTCAATTTGAAGTTGATCCGAGGAAAGCCCTGGTACAAGTACATCAAAATAAAAATGTGGAATGTGGCCAAAATGGCCACTATATGCAAAATAGCAGGCTTCCTGTGGCGTTTTTCCAATTGCAACTGGATACTTTTTTGTTTGTCTTGTCATGATACACCTGTGTATTGATTTTTGTGAAGATCGGTCAGTGTGAAGACGTTCCGCGGGTCTCAGGGGTCACCGTTGAGCCATTTTGCGACGCCCATTGAAAATTCCTCCAGAATACGTAAATTGTCACCACTTTCTAACTTTCTGCAAATTTTGGTAAGAATTCGAGCATGGTAAAGCCCTCTAAAAGCCAATTAATTTGCCTGAATAATAATAATAATCCTTACAATTTCAATAGGGCCTCACCTGACCTTTGATCAGTGCTCAGGCCCTAATAATGACCTTTTGCAGTTTTCACAACATTTTGCGACATAGTGCAATTACAAACTGCTTGAGAAGGCATGCCCTCTGTGTAAACAAGATGGAAAAATAAAAAAGAGTTGTATCTTTTGCATAATAAGAAAGAAAACACCTAAACTGGTACAGGGTTTCATCGTACAAATTTCAGGTTGGGGTTTTTAAACTGACTGATGTTAGACGTAATGGCATAGTGTACATAATGATGTTAGTCATAATCAGACTATGCTTAACTAACATGTAAACAGCATTATGACTCACTTTATAACTTTATGTCTTGCAAAGGTCACGTCTCTTTCTCGCTCAGAATTGGGACATTTGCTCAAACCGTGTAAACATTGAGATACGGTACTAAAAGAGTCCATTGTGCATTGTCCTATATCCACCAAACTTCTGTCTCATGATCAGAGTCCAAGCCTGAACAGCTCTATGTGTCAATATTTACTCAGTCATTATTTTATTTTTTCAGGAAAACGCATGCAACGCTTCAAAATGCATGTGCTCGGGCCCGCCCAGTGCTGCTTTTCAGCCCTAGAAATTTTAGTATTATGATTAAGATGTATGTATGAATGTATATATTTGATTATTGCTTATTCTGATTATGATCTTATTCTTGTTAAAATAATCACAAACTGCTGTTTACATGGCGGCGTTTTATTCAGATTATTAGCTTGATCTGATTAATAATATTGGTGTCCATGTAAAAAGTTATTGTTGGTTAGATGTTTTTTCTAACACAGATCTGGGTTTTAACTCCATCCAGTGATCAGTTCTGTGTTGGTGAGAGAGGTCAGATGAAAAAGATCAGACTGGTCAGACTAGTCTGATGAGTCTGGATTTCTGCTGAGGCTGCAGATGGTAGAGTCACAATCTGGAGTCAACAACATGAATCCATAGAGACAACCTGCCCTGTGTCAACAGTCTACCATCTTCTAATGGACACTTCCAGCTCCATGTCACAAGGTCAAAGTTTCAAACTGGTTTCATGAACATGGCAGTGAGTTGAGAACCCAGTACAACCTTTGGAATGTGGTAGAACAGGAGATTTGGAGCATGAATTTGATACAGTCATGTCAACATGGAGCAGAATGTCAGATATGTCCAATATCATTTTCTGTGTATCTCAGCTGAACATAACTGAAAACATGTTTATAATAGCACTGTAAAATATGCACACTTTTACATATCTTTAAATAAAATATGTTGACTTGATAATAACCAGCCATAACAAATGACGATGATAGGAGAAAACAACAGAAAAATATTGAATTGTAACATGGTTGTACCTCTCCCTCCCTCCCTCCCTCCCTCCCTCCCTCTCTCTCTCTGTGTATGCTTACAGATGTGATGCTCCTCACATGAGTGGATGGCCCCTTGTGTACCAGACATGACAGCAGAGGAACCTGTTGGCCTGTGGGTGTTGAGCCCAGTTGGGGAGGTCAAGTTACTGCCTGAACATAGGCTGAAGGAGGAACGCAACAGCTGCGATCCAGAAGTAACGTGCTATCACACAGAGACACCCAGGGAGGTGTCTGCAGCAGTCACTGACAGGTAACTCTATCACCTCTGTAGAACTGTTTAATGAGAGGATTAACTGCATCTCTACACAAAATACTACTGGGAAAGCATTCAATCAATCAATCAATTAATCAGATTTTATTTGTATAACCCATATTCACGTATTCACATTCTGTTTTAAATCGTCAAAAGACCATCACTCCTTTGCTTGCCCTGCTGCTGCAGTATTGCTACCAGTTGCTTCAGCCCCTCCACCACCCCATCATCCACCTGTAGGCTCAGACGGGGGTTATAAGTATTTGCTCATCACTCTCTATCTATGCAATCATATCTGGGGGAGTGATGAAGTCGTAGTTTAGACGCCAAACACTAACATTTTCTACTATTGCAATAAATACTTGTGAATGTGAGTTGCCTGACTGAACTTTCTGTAAGATCTTGACAGATCTGAATGGAACTCCTGACACACAGGGTGTTAATATGATCCCAGTGTAGTTTGGATGAGGATTATTTATTGCTATATGTCATCTGCATAATAGTGATAACAGTCTATGACATGACAGTGTCTAAGAAGCTTTCTCACACGGTTGAACTACTAACAACACACAATTAAAGTCAATGTTTACAAAAGAAATCCTCAGAAACCCACAAACAGGTGTAAACTTCCATCCTCTGACATGTTTTCTCATACTGTACCAGTGTGTGTGCTGAGGAGCTGTTCTGCAGGATCTGCCATGAAGACAGGACTTCAGGGGAACTGCTGTCCCCCTGCGAGTGCTCTGGTAGCCTGGCCATGGTGCACCGGGCCTGCCTGGAGCAATGGCTCACCACATCCAACAGCAGCCACTGTGAACTCTGCCAACACCAGTTTGCACTCAAGCACCTGCCGAAACCTCTCACTGAGGTAGGGCTAGTTAAACACAGCATTGTCAGTGGTAGTTGTACATGATAACTAATCAGCACACTGCTCCTCAGCATTAATTCTTACATTTTTCTACCTCTACACAAATTTAATGGGCAGTGACAAACTACTAAAAACCTGGACCAAAAAAAAAGTAAAACTATCTGTACAAATGAAAAGTATAATTTATTACTGGAGTGAGTCTAAGGGTGGCTGAACATGTATGGAGATCGAGAAATCACATCTTATACACATAAACAATGTTGATTTTATACACATCCAAAGGTTAATTTTGGTTCCCAGCTTTCGATTCAGGGCACAGACTGATATTAATATGTTTACCACATTCTGCAAAAACTAAAAAGGACAGTGTAGTAGCACGTTTTTAAATAGTTTCTTCAAAGTGAAACCAAGCTCTATTATTACAAATGTAATAAACCAATGTTATGGGTCAGCTGTTTTTTCTCAATGAGACAGCAGACGTCTTGGCCAGTAGGAGGAGCTTCTTGGGGGAGTAGCTGCCTTCACGTTGGAGGACCTGCTGCTGTTAGCTGGACCTCTTGTGCTGCTAAAGCCACTTAGCCTGAGAGCCAGATTAGATGGTGTTTCCTACCCTCACTGCTCTGCAGACAACAGACCTCCTTCCTACTTTTCCTGTTGCATGTGTGGTCAGAGCTAGTAATCTGCTTATTAAGCTCTGCCGGGTTAAGCTACATCAGTGACCAGCATAAATCTGCTGTCAGGCAGTGCTGGACACATGCTTAAACATGCATAGTAACAAGGGTAACTAGGGTTACCTGCTAATGTAGAGCGCTAGTGCTGGATGATAATTTGGCATAGCTATCATTAAAAACACTGAGATACAATTCTCAATAATTATATTCAAGCAACACTGGGTCGTTTGTATTCTACAGTTGAAATATGTTTTCAGAACTGATTCAATATATAATTCATCTTAAGTAACCTATTGTCCTTAAAACCTATTATGTAAGTTGGGCTAATCACTCTCATTGAGGAAAACATGTACCTTTGCACAGTGCATTCGTTTTAAATCAAATCTTAAGCTAAATACAACATGGTCTAATTTAAAGAATGATTCCTAATTTAAATTTGGAGATGACACATAATATAAATTAATCAATATATACATATTTGACTGTGAGAGGATTGAGATTCAATATCATTCCTAACTGCCCATGGCAGTGGATTTTACTGGTGAATGTAGAAATTACCCAAGTACATTTACCTTACCCCAGTACTCTACCCAGTTTTGAATTACATATTCTTCAGTTGAATATCAATAAGATTGACTCAATACATTTTCTGCCAAACGGTCTTTTCAACCCAATCATACTTTAATGAACAAATCAATTATTATTTTAGCAATTTAGTAATTATAATTTAAGACTTTGCATAGATGCCTTAAACTAGTTATATTATTATTTTTGGTATTAATATAATTCATATAAAAATCTATACATTGTCATATTATTACTTTTAATTGAGTAAAATATCAGAGTGCTTTGATAAATATATAAACTGTGATCCTATTGTTTATTGACCCTTTGTGCATTTGAATCATGACATTATGATACCATTTTAGTCGAGAAGTTTGAGCATTTCTTCAAAGCTGTTTCAGGGTTCTAATACGTTTGACTTCAACACTTTTAGCACTGAGACCTTACCCAAAATTCCACCTCTTCCTGCAGGCAACCGTTCATAAGATACAAGTATTTAGCACCACCTTTTGGTCAAACGCTGTATTTTCTATCAGAGGTATTCTATTTACACACAATTGTGTACATATTAGAGAAGACCCCAAACTGCCCACCACCAAGGTCCTGGCTTTCACTTGTCTCTTGTGATGTACTGTTAACCAACGTAAACCCTTCTCCTTCGCTGCAGTGGTTGTGTGCTCCATCTATGCAGCAGCAGAGGAGGACATTGTGTGGTGATGCAGTATGTTTCCTGTTCATCACGCCACTGGCCAGCCTGTCAGGATGGCTGTGTGTTCAGGGAGCCATGGACCTCTATTACACTAATGCCATGGAGGCCTTGGGGCTGCTGGTCCTCACCCTGGCTCTGTTAACCATCTATGTCTTCTGGACCATGGTAAGTTCAGGGTCTACAGTGCTTGTTCACAGAATAGTTGGTGATCACTCTCTGTGGATTCAATCACAATGAGCAGCCCCTTTCACACTATTCATCATTTGATTTGGCAAATATGTGTTTGGACCTACTGTTGATAAACAATAGACGGCCCTACATGTGTACATAAAGCTTTGGCTACATATCTCCTTTGTTCTAAAGACAAAAGGAGAGCACCCAGAACTCAGACTCCCATAGTCCACCAGGTTTTCATACCTGAGTGGTCTATCCCATCTTGCAGCCACCACTTGTCAGTCTGGCTCCCTGGCTGTGATGTCACCATGTCACATAAAAAGGCAGCTCACCCTCTTCTCTCTCTCTTCTGACTTCTACAAGGAATAACCACTCTCTTTAACCGCGCGACACCAACTCACACACACGTCTTGTCAAAACTCAACACACACACATGACCTCAGCCACAAAGTCTAACCATCCGATAATGGCCTTTTGTTTTTGTAGTCACAGCTCCCATTTTGACCCACACACATACTATCTCACACACCCATTTAAACATACACACACACACACACCTGTATATAGTGAGAACATTTTTATTTATCTTTTGTGTTTTCTTAATTTAATTTTGTATGGAAAAAGTTTTGCTTGAACACACTTGCTGTCTGTTTATCAATGTTGCACAACTGTGAATTTCGCTCTTCACTGCCAAGATCTATAAATCCTTTAACCTTTGTTAACCTGATATAGTGATTTTGATTATAGTTGTTATTCTAATTATTAAGCAGAGTCTAAATTGGTAAATTGGTCTTGGTGCCTCATGGTAACTTGAAAATCAATTAAAGTTATTATTTAGTATTAATGTTTCTAATTTTATATTTATAATCCTCGGGCAGCCAAATGTATGGTGAATGTATGGATGTCCAAAGGCAAATCATATGGAAGGGAACTTTTCTGATTCAAGATGGTTATTTGTTTCTCAGGTATCTGTGCGCTACCACGTGCATCTGTTCAAGACATGGAAGAAAACTGACCAGAGAGTGCGACTGCAGATTCCCTTGTCCGGCCACATTACACACCATCAACAGACCCTGTCCATAAACAGCCTTGGCAAAACCACCAACAAAGAGACTATAGTCTAGACTACACTGTACAATACTGAACACACCTCAAATGAGGGGGGTGAGGAACATGCCCATACTAAACAGCGGGCTTGAAGCCACTCGGACTCCTCCAAGAGGTTAAACCAGCCTTTGCAACCTTTTCCCTACAAACATTACAGTGGAAACCAAGACCCAGGAACAGCTGCATCACTGTGGCAGCTGCGGGGTGCTTTGTCATTTCTCACACAGTGTCATCGTTTTCCTGAATAATAGTGATATGACTGGACAAATGTCGCTGCATGTAATCAGAACAAGATCACCGACAGATCTGTTGTTCTGTTCTTATACTCTCACCAAGCACTTTTTGAGGAACATCACAGTAATACTGCTTTCAAAACTCTGTTTTTCATTGCATTGATTCCATCAGATGTTTGAAATTTCCCTCTGAGCTTCTTCTCCTTGTTGACATGTCACTCGTGTGTCTTTACTCTGCACATTCCTGCTGCCAATCTGCACCCAAAGATTATACTGGATTCACATCTGCTGACTGTGGATGTCACTGAACTGACGTGTTCAGATTACCACTTTGAGACTTTTACTTTGTGAAATGGAGCATTAACCTGCTGGAAGGGTCCATTAGAAGATGATAATCTGTGCCTAAAAGGGGATGAGCATGTTCAGCAACAATACTCAGATAAACTGCAACACTTAAATCATGATTGATTTGTATTAAAACCCGAATTGTATAAAAAAAAAAAAACATAATTTATGATCATCACACCACAACCAACAGGTTTGACTGTTGACACAGGGATTCATGGTTGTCTCTATGGATTCATGCTGTTGACTCCAGATTGTGACTCTGTGTCACTGCAGCCTAACTCTTCTGTTGTTGGCTGACAGGAGAGGAGCCTGATGTGGGCTCTGCTGTCTCCAGGTTGGATGTGTTGTTGCCTCAAAGGAGGTTATATATTCATTGCTGTCTGTTTGTGGGTTTCTTAGCAAGATTTAGGAAAAACTACTGTTCATGAAAAGTTGTGAAGGGATGGGACATTAACAGAACCATGGCTTTTTTGCACTTTGTTTAAAATGGTGAGATAAGGCCTTAGGGGAGGTATGTGCTCTTGGAGTGCCAGTTCATTTTGAGATGCTTCTGTGCTCACCCCAGTTGTAAAGAGTGGATATGTGCAGTAGCTCTTTGGTCAGCTCCAACCAGTCTGACCTTTCTCCTCTGATCCCTCTCATTAACACAGACCTGCTGCTCACTGGACCGTTTTTATTTAGTCTCCATTCTTAGTAAAAACAGACACAGAAAACTCAAACCAACAATTGAGTCATAGTCACATATCTTTCCGATATTGGTTAATTGCTGCCACATGATTGGCTGACTGCATTATAGCAAGGCTAAGCAGGTATACAAGTCTACCTAATAAAGAGCTTGATAAAATGCAGTTATTGACTTAAGGTTAGCAATGCTATAATTAAGGTGCACCTTGAACCTGAATATTCATTAGCTGTTTAACTTGACTTATTCCTGCACAGTTAATTGATGCTCTACTCATCATTCAGCTGATGTTAAAGGTTCCACCTGTATGTACGGTATTTGCAGATGGTTGGGTTTTATTCGTTCAAGTTTATCTGCCCTGAGTTTTGCTGCCTAGTCCCCAAGGCAAGTGAATGGAAAGTTGTTTTTGATGCTCAAACACAAATGTATACAACAAAAATTCAGTTTAACTAAACTGAACTGAACTAAAATAATTCATGAAAATTGGTTGAATATTTACATTGCCACAAATATTTGCAAAATTCCATGTGAATCAGTACGTTTTATACCCAAATGTCGACCAATTGAATTGTGTTATGAGATGAATTATTTGAGCACATCATGGCCTTAAATTGTTACTTCCCAGGACATTTGACTTCTCTCTTCATCAACATGCACCTCATTTTCTTCATCCATCTGGAATCAAACCTGGGATTGTGTGGTTGATACAAACCCCCTGTTGTCTTGGTCTTTCTGGTGTAGAGGGGGAGTCATGTACGGCGAGCGGCAGTGAGACTGTACTAAAGTACAGAGATCTTTGTCCTCAACACTGATGTTAATGCATTAACACACTGATGTTAAATTAACAGGGACAATATTTCCCAGTGTCACAAATTCAGGTAAGCACGTTAGCAGACTAACACGTTTTATCTTCAGTAAAGACTGATGGGCCTATCATCACTCAGATGTATGCTGGTAAACTGACTGACTCTGGCACAGTGGGTCATGTAGTCCCTCTTCAATAGTTACTCGTGGGAATACAGGACTCCAGTTGGTGAAAGAAAAGGAAATCTGCTCCACTTTTGATTTAATCTCTTGTCGTGAGCATTGGCATAAGGAAAACCTGTTATTTACCATTGGCAAATAAACTGCTTTTCTAACACTAACAGGGTGACCAAGACAGCCTTCAGTAACTTTTGCAGTGACTGGCATCCAGTACTGTGATGTATCATGTGATTAGGGATGTTTCCATCAGCCTTTTTTTTTTAAATCTCACATTCCAAAATGTCATCTTGTCAACGCAAAGTGCGAAAAACCTTTTAGATTTCCTGACATACAGCCAATGTGCTGGAGCAAATTGACATCACAACTGAAACTATCACAGCAATTATAGTTTATGTCATATTAAAAATGATGAGTTTGATGTGGATGTTTTTGAACTGTAATTGTTAAATATCTTGAGCAGCATGATTGCACCCCCGGATGAAAAATCTTAATAGTAAGAAATGGGTCATTCCTTGCAACTCGCCCAGAATTCACAACTTTTGTTTCTCCTTAACCAATGAAAAACTTGAAATTCACGGTTCTCGCGAAATGACTTTAGTGTGGCCCCGTATGATTTTGTTGTCATCCAAGAAAGAATCATTTGCAATATAGTTGTTACAGAATGTTTTACAGTGACGAATAAAACCCATTTTCTACCAAATGGTGAATGGTGTATTTATATACATTTTTCAGTCTTGATGACCACTCCAAGCGCTTTACCAGAATTATCAAAATACAGTATCTGTTCTTGCTTCCACATTTTGATTGTGTAGTAGCACATCTACAAGTTACTGGACTACACAAAAAGTACATAGCTGAAAAAGCCACAGCTATTTGATTGTATATTTACCTGGATGATTACTTTTATTTCTGACACTTTGTGGCAACATGCTACTCATTATTGCAGAGATAAGTTAAAGTGTCATACAACTCCATGAATTTGGTATATTTTTCACAGGTTACAATTTAATACTTAGTATATTTGTACCATGTAGAGTTTAAGGCCTTTTTGTTCAATGCTTTTATTGGGTGCATGATATCTGAACCGTACAGCTTTTAAGTTGTCTTGTTACACACTACATGATTCCATCTTGCTCCATGTGTCTTAACAATATATTAATCATAGCTCCTCAGCTCAATACACACACACAAACGTTTCTTCCTGTGCGTTGTCATGAGCTTTCTCTGCATTTATGATCCTAACCCTTATTATAAACACAATATTTATTATTTCAAATACACACGTTCATTTAAAATCAAATCAAGGCAAAACTCATACCTTGTGCAGCTAGAGAGGTTAAAAGAGGGAACAAGTAAGGATTATTGAGGTTGATACGGTTACTGTAAGGCCTCTTCACAGTCAAACTAAAACATCATACTGTACTTTGTCAAAGTGACGCTCTGCATTGAACAACAGTAACACCACTCAGACATGCGTTCTGGAGTGTAGAGGCCTGAGCCGATCCAGAGTTTTCCAGGCAGATGTGAAGGAGAGCAGGAAGTGGATACAATCACATGACAGCGCAGTTTGTCTCATTAGATAGATCCTGGGAAAAAATTTGAAGTCACATGAAATTAGTTGCCATCAAGAAACTCATGCTGCTCTCACACAGTTTAGACAGTCTGGTTAAGCCTGAACATGCAGTTAGGAGAAGATACAGCAAATGAGCCAAGAAGCAACTTCATCATATAAGGTAACGCAGACTGACAGATAAAGACCCCAGGGGCTCAAACAAATGGGTTTAGCATGCTGCGGAGTCAAACAAAGACCACAGCAAATCTAACATGTATCAAACAAGCCACGCACAACACAGCAGTTCCGAGAAGACAAGCAGAGGAGAAAGTCCCTCGGTGCGTAGATAGGCAACACCCCCCCCCCCTCACCTACTGTCTTCTCTGCATTCAAGACACAGAACAACACTTCTTTTTCTTTGGCTTCAATGTGGGCAGGAAAAAAAGTGAGATGAAGTTTCAAAAACTAAAGAATTTTCGAAAGTATCTGAAGGCTCTGTACACAACACTGAACTTTCTTGTGGGCTGGTTTAAGTCAGTATGTTACCTTTCTCTGAAAATGCTGGATGTCACTGCCTGCGACAAATTCTTCAAACTCCAGCTCCTTTTCCTCGTCCCCTCTGCTCGTCATCCACACCCTGCGCTCAGACATCTCCTGAAAAAGTACCACAGGACTCTTGAGATGAGTCGGCACAGAATAAGCAGACAAGCATTTCTACTTAAATATACACAAAAAAAGAAAAGAAGCTGTGTCATCACTTTGATGAGGCTCTACAACATTGACTTACATTAAGGCCATGGGCACTGGCATTTTAAGGAAAATAAATCCAAATGTGTTAAAATGTCTGATTGGTAGGCTTTGGGCCCATTAATGCCACCATCCCACATTTCCAGGGTCCTGGAAGCCCCACCCTTTTTGCCTCACACTGCAGGTTGTCCCTTTAAAGCGGACATATGCAGTTATGCGTGTGTGGCAGCGTCCAGGTAGCAACCAAGTAGCCCCTACCTGTCTGGCTTAACCCTTAGTGTATTTTCACATGACAGAGTTTTACTTTGTGTCCTAGCATCCATGCTAAGTTGGCATTATCATCTTTTTCTTCATTAGGCCGGTTTGTTTTTTTATAGCGTTGCATAATATAAAGTCAGGTAAATCATCATCTAGCATTTGAGGGGAACTCTGTTCAAATAAATATTTCTGACCCCTGGTAGCAAGGTCCAACCTCAAGGTTCACTAGTCTTCATCCTTTTGCCCATTATGTATATACACCAATTATGACTGCAGTGATTAGAGCACTGTGTAAAGGTGTATTCTGAGGGCTGTAGTTTGACTCAGTTACCTCATGGTTTGGGTTCAGGAGGACCACCCTTACATCAGAAATGGGGCCCCAGCTCCTGTGGCCCTGCAGAACCAGGTCCCCAGAGTCAGCCTCCGTTTCGGCTCCTGCTGCCCAGATCTGTTTGTTGAAACAAACACAATTGCTCTTAAGAGAGTAGTGTCTCCATTGTGGGTCAGTGTAAGTTTCAGTTATGGTATTATAAGAACAGCTCAACAATTACAAACTACCCACTGTGAGTATCTGCCAGCCAGCCAGGACACAGGAGGAGGGGATGTGGAAGGAAATGTCTTCAGAGAGTGGATAAATCCT
Source organism: Limanda limanda (assembly GCF_963576545.1). Lineage (NCBI taxonomy): Eukaryota > Metazoa > Chordata > Actinopteri > Pleuronectiformes > Pleuronectidae > Limanda > Limanda limanda. The sequence goes on along the minus strand of NC_083638.1, from coordinate 32,657,604 downwards.
CCGAACGACCCAACCCCCCAGTGGCTGCCCCTGGAAAGCACAAATGAGAAAAATACACCACAAAATATTGAATGCAACTTAGTGTAGCCAAGGTGGCACTGTGGTCTTTTCAGTATCAGTTAGACGCGCACCAGGGAAATGGCAAGAGGAAAAGCTGGACATAGAGAAGCAAACCAGGAAGGTAAAATGTTATTTCGGTACAAATGTATCAAAAGATGAACACTAAGGTTACTATGGAAGATTACAATGCAATGTTGGGAGAGAGGGACCAGGAATAGTTGTGTACCATCAGGTTTTAGCTCTGACCGAGCTATAATGAAAACAAAGTGATTTTTATGGAGGTAAGGATGCTAATGATAGACGATGGGGATTATGTGGCTGGATGTTCACAGATTCTTCACATGCGCAGGGTCAACTTGGAAGACGGTTGTGAGACTTTCCGAAAACATTGCAAGTTTCTTTGTGAGATATGTTTAGGAATTACTCATGTTGTTGAGCTTTTATTCCCACAGTGCCTAAAATGTTCTTTCTCCTCATTGTGTAGTGCTGCATCAGGTTGATGGTTTGTTGCCACTGTGTTTGCACTTGATAGCACAAAGAGAATCTAGCAAGCATAGAGATACTGCACCATATCACTGGATGCACTGAATAATGACAAAGTTCATGCACTGAGATTAGTTTCCTAGTTGGTTTACTTTCAAGCACTTTGTTAACTTAAGTCATGTACTTCAGACAAATGTATAAGTACCCAAGACCCCTAAATATAATAGTGTGCTGTGTGTGTCACACATCTCAGAAGGCTACAATAGAAAGAAGGATTTTTTTTAAATGGGTCAATAATTGTCTTAATGACCACTCTAAGCCTTTTAGATTAAAAGTCACATTCACTGCTTCTGTACAGTTTTTTTTCTATCACACACTGATGACACATCCATAAGGAACAGTATGGGGGCTCAGTGTCTTGCCAAAGATCGTAGCACTGACTTCCTTGTTAGTGGGTGACCCGATCCCATAAAGTGAATAAAATGCTGCATTTTTAAACTTTAAATCCAGTGCACTTGGCCCTCTTAACAATACCATAACTCATCCATCAAGCATTAAACAAAGTGTGTGAGACGAAACTGCATTTTCAGTCACACCAACATTACGGATTATGACAAAGAGTCATATTGATGTAGATGGTGATCTGGAGTCAGTTCTCCACTGTGCCTCAGAAATCAAACACAATGTACCAACTTATCTTCCTTAAAGTCATAGTCAAGGCTTTGTAAAAATGGGTAAGTCTGCTTTGGCTCTCATGTCAGTGTTTGACATCCATTTTTCTTAAGAAAAGTTGCCATGAAATCACAAAAAAAAAAATCCTACAACAAAAGAGCCTTTGAAATCATGAACAGTATTAACAATGCACACAATATTAGGAATGTGGCAACTGATGAATAATCACTGCAGGAAAATCTTCCCCAGAAGATATCCATTTAGAGAATGGATGCATAGTCTCCAGTATGGGCCATCTCTAAAAAACACTGGACCCTATATTTTCAATAATGCAGCCACATGTGGGGTTAATGCTCTTGTTTAAGTTGTTAGAAATCAATAAATTTGCAGTGTGAATGCACAGCTGAGATAACCCAGATGACATCAGCCGTTATTAGGACATAAAACTGTTTCCACAGTCAGAGTTGTACCGACACCCATGTCACGATGAAATAGCAAAAAATATAAAAACACATGCCAATTCTTGATTGTAATAAGTACAAATAAAGAAAAATCTGCTATGTGCCGCATTACAGCCTTACTGTGTCACTGTTGTTCTTCAATCTGACATATTTTCCATCCATGTCAACTTCTACCACGCTCACAGGACCATGGTTTGTTGATCGACCGGACATTTTGTAGGCAGGCGAGTTGCCAGAGGCTCCCTCGTGTTTTCGTTTTTTCCCTCTGAGTTTGCGGCTGCTGTGTTCATGGGTTCGAGGAATGGCCGAGTGCTGGGAGGGGCTAGGTGACAGCTGCAATCTGACAGAAACATGGAAATCATTTATTTGGTTTGCAGCAACTGGGAACTAAAATGGCAGCCACACAACATGAGCCAAGGGACCATGGTATATTTTCACTTTTGAGTGCAGACAGTAAAATGTTTATGTAAATGAGTGATGTCCACAGCTGTACCTCTGCTCCTCCACTTCAAGCATCTTCCTGTAAGCATTGATCTCCATGTCTAGAGCGAGCTTGATGTCAAGCAGGTTCTCGTAGTCTTCCAGCTTGCTGTTCATCTGACTCCTCATGTCCAGCAGCTCCTGCTCCTTCTCACACAGTTTCTGCTGCCAGACCTCCCTCTCCCTGTCCAAAGTCCTCTCCAGCCCCTGAGAGTGGATCTCCAGCTCCATTTTCTGAACGAGAGGTAGGATGAAGAATATGAGGGTCAATGTTAGCATCAGCAAACAATTGTTACCACATCATTGCCTACAATAGACACTACGGAACAAAGCCAGATAAAAAAAATACATGCAATACAGAGATCTAAACACAAGAACACCTGCATTGTAAACAAGCAGTTACCCCACTTACAGGCTTTCAACAACCACACTCAAACTCAACGATACAACAGCACAGTATAAACATATGAATGTATAGCACAATAGATCAGCTGGTCAGTTCTGGAAAGGCGAGTCTTGTATTATAGAAGAATAACAAAGTACTTCTGAACTTTAAACTCTTAAGTTTAAGTGCACACAGTGCTGTCTTGTGTTGTTATGGACTTACATCTTTCTGGTACTGCTGGAGTTGGAGGCTGAGGCTCTCTATTCTGAGCCTTGTGCTGACTAGTTCGTCTTTGGTGGTTGACATAACATCGTTTTTCTCCAGTGCAGCCTGCTGGGCATTCTCTAACTGAAGCACAGGAAGAACTCCATGTAAGCACAATGAACTTCGATCATTACATCAGAAACTTGGTGTTATAAATATGGACATGCATCTTGTAGGACAAGTTCTGTGTTAGCACCTTTGAACTGAAGGTCTTGTCGAGGTCTGCTTTATACTGCTGAAGCTGAACGTTATAGTCCTGGCGAAGATGCTGCATTGTTTCAGACAGTTTACTCTCAAAGTCTTTCTGTCTTCCCGTGTCCATCTCCACCAAGCGGCTCTCGTACCGGCTTCGGATCTCCAAGACCTCCTTCAAAATATAAACCACTGTGACTCGTGTGAAACACTTCTTTCAGAGAGAGACAATCAGCTGTTGGAATTAGACGTGGGTCGAGGTGAACTAATTAACCGCTTGTGCATGCGTGCAGGCAGGTGGGGGTCTGGGTTACCTGCTCACTGACATTCCCCTGGAGTTCTAGCTGCTCTTTGAGTGTCTGCACCTGGTTCTCCAGCTCCACCCTTCTCAGGATCTGTGAGTTCAGCTGGTTCTTGGTCTCCGACATGTCACCCTCTACCTGGTCACACAGATTCTCTTCATTTGGCAATACCCAACACAATCAGCATCACAGTCAATCTGTACCATCATCACCTACATCTGTCTGTCATAGATGTGGCCCTTAAATGCCAGTCCCTGTTAGCTTTTGACAAATTTCAATAATTGCTGTATATGAACAAAATACCAGTATTTACAACTTTGATAAGAAGAAACAGATGGTTACAAAATGGAAAAATATATTGTAAGTATATATTCATAAGAAAATGTCTGATAGAGATGAAGGGAGCAGCAATGACACATGATCTGACAAATGTAAACCCCCTTAATCCTACCCTACAAGAAAATATGAATTAAGACAATTTGTAATTTGCAAGGAACCAGTTTGACACTTGTGTATACTCACCTGAAAAGAGCTTTATTTTTGTTATCCCCAGACTGAGCCCTTTATGTCTGCATTGAGAGTGTGTCCTCTTCCACAGTGTGCGAAATATTTCTACAGTAGCCCACAAAAGACAACCCAAACCCTGTCTCTACAGAACACAAATAGTTTCTCCTACACATTGAAAAGGAAATTCTATTCAACTGGCTGCAATCTGTGACCACCAAATGTCACTCCATCCTTTAAGACTGTAAGTACTTTGTTGATGTGTCAGAACTAAATAAAGTATTTACCACACAGCAGCACAATGTCGTATGAATAAATATTCATTATTAATGCAGCACGTAATGCTGTATACAATGGCCTTTGCTGTATGGTATGTTTTATTCTAATTGGCATCTACAGGATGGCTTCAAACAGGATGTCAGTGCTGATGCAGTGACAATAGAGATATTTAATCTTAATTTACGATAACTGAATTCATCACAATTAACAAGTGTATGGAGTAATCCATCATAAACAAGAGTATTGGCAAAAATAACTTTCTGATCTGATGATCGTGTCATAGTAAAAGTTATAGATCCAACATCAGATTCATCCCCTGGGGACTATGAATTTCCAAAGATTCAGTTACAATCTGTCCAATAGTTACAAACAGTAGGGGACTGACTGAATGGACTTTTGTGCTAGTGTGGATAAAAAATAAAATCCCTCAACAGCTGCAATTTATCATCTCATTTGTTTAAGCCGAAACTAATTGTTATATTTCAGCTGTTTATTGGGATACATAAGTGAGCTAAATAGACTGACTTAACACAATTGGGTTAAGTTAATTCTCCAAATTAAAAAAGAGGCTTTGTGGGCCTCAAACCTGGCGATGAAACAACATATCAGTACACTCACTACCGTAATAGACACGAGTACGAGTAAATATAGCTTTGGCTCATACATTTTCCAGCTGGCCCTGCAGGTCAGTAAAGTCGTCCTGGAGTCTCTTGTGCTCAGAGAGCAGCTTTGTGCATTCAGCATCCTTGGAGCTCAGCGTGGCCTCAAGTCTCCTCCACTGGGCCAAAGCATTCGCCAGATCCCCCTCCTTCTTCTGGTTCCTGGAGATGGAGAACATCAGAGGAATTGTGAGCCCCATAGAAGACAACCTCACTCGTTTTCTGTTAAACTCCATTCAAATATTTGTACACATAATTGCATATTTTAACTTGAGAACCATTCACATTTTGTTATAAACCTTCCATACCCAGATATCTTTCAGCCAGGAGATCCAATCTTATAAAATAATATATAATGAGCGATATTCTCAAGCCTGCATTGTTAGGAGATGGAATTTATTTTGACCACATTTAACTGAGGGCAATCTGAAAAATATGTAGTCAACCTCAGTTTAAGGAAACTTACCTGCTACTGATGTACACCAGGAACTGATACATTATCTTACTAGGGATCAATACTCAGACGGGCACATATTTAATGACTCGGACTTTTAAAGATTTTTGTCTGTCGTCTCTAATCACGCCACTGGTGCAGGGAGTAGTAGATTAGAAGTAGGATTAGAAGTGTGACACCCGAGGCTGAGTGGGCAGAATCAACCAGGAGTTATACACCTGTGCAGGGGCTTCTAACAGCATGCCGGAAGAACGCTCTGAATAAGGTGGTGGGACCATAGAGGTGGGACCATGGAGGGAGGACTACAGGCTGGTCGTGTTGTAGCATCACCGCCACCTCACGCGAACCTCTCTACCTGGCCTGAAGTTTCCTGTTGTCCTCGCGCAGGTTCCCGTAGTCGATCTGCAGACGGGCCCTCTCCCCGGCCAGGCCGTCCAGCGAGCTTCTGACATCAGCCAACTCCTGCTCGTAAAGCCGCCGCACGTTGCCCATCTCCCGTCTAGTCGACTCGTCCTTCTCCTCCAGCTGACCCAGCATGGAGGAGCGCTCGCTTTCCAGCTCCTGGACCCGCTGGATGTAGTTGGCGAGGCGGTCGTTGAGTTGTCGAAGCTCATCTTTCTCATGGATGCGGGACAGGCGGGACGGGCTGGTGCTGGAAGCGGACAGGCCGGCGGCTGCGCTGCGGCGGGATGCGTTGCGGCTGGAGCGGCCGCTGGTGGGGAAGGGGGTGGAGGTGGCAGAGGCCATGATGACGCTGCTTAGCAGGTAATCCACAGGACCGATCTGATCAAGTCACAGTGAACTGCTGCCGATCAACAGTGACCGTGACGACAAACTGCTTCTGCTCCCGGGGAGCCGCGGCTGGACCATATCACGTGTTCAACACGTTCACAGCTGACAGCAATCACAGCTGACCAGCTGACGTCATCAGCACCAAGAGACCCACACATAGCACTTCCGCCTGTCCCTGTCATAATACAACGATTGGCGGGCGTTTGTGTGTAATGTAAAAGTGAATTTTAGACTTTCGAAAATAATATTTGAGAAAAAAAATCTATGAAATGGAATAATACAGTAATCACGGGCGGTCTGTTTGCCTTGGATATGGCATCTTCAAATAATAGACACAACAGCAAATAATTATTCACTACCTTTATCCAAATTTTGTCATTAATTTGTCCGTTTGAGTTGAAATTATCCACTTTCAGGTGCCTAATGGTGAATCTAATAGTTATGCTTACCCAATGTAAAGCAGAATATATTTAATTACTGCGTCACTAATGGATCTGATTGGAGCTGAATGAGTAAATCTTCTCTGATAAATAAGATGAGAAACCTGGGACCTGGTTCTGATGAGAGTGAAAGACCCTACAAGTTCTCATAAAAGCAGATGATGACATAAGAAACAACCAATAAAGGTAAAACTAAAGATTGGACAAAATATGAAAAATAAATAAGCTCAATGTTGTCAAGGAAAATGGGCTCAGGTAAAGAAACAGGCCAAATGTTCTCGACACATATCCTAAGCTAAAGGCAAGAGAAGTTTCTGCGAATGAATCAGAACTAATCACATCATGATTTACATTAGTCATCAATGAAAACAAATGTCCTAAATGTTGTTGTACGTGTCCGGATGAAAGGGGGCGCCAGAACTCCGTCACACACATTGTTGGTAATAGGATAATTCAGTTTGTACAGTGTGACACATCCATCTTTAAATATACAACATTTATTGGTTTGCACTATGTTACTTCCACTGGCATATTGACTGAATATACTTGTTATACCCCCCTATATAATGAAGTCAATGTATATATATACCTGTATATATGATGAATACATATCCAGCCCTGCAAATACAAAGTGTGTTTCCACAGAGCAAGCCTGACCACATTCCAGGAGCTTGAGGTAAAAATATTGAAAATATTGAATGTGTGATCAATCAAATTTTAATTGTATAGCCCATATTCACCAATAACAATGTGTCTAATAGGGCTTTAACAAGGTGCACATTGTCTGCCCTTATGCCTCAACAAGAGTAAGGAAAAACCACAAAAAATAAAGATTATATGAAAATACAAAATATATGAAATAAAATATAATGAAATATTAAATACGTACAATATGTGCCTTTTGTACAGTGTTTACTATAAACATAGACAGATATAACATGTCAGATATTGCTGGCATTTTAATGAGTCCAGTTGGTTGACTCAGAGGGAGGAGTTGTAGAATTTGATGGCCAGAGTTAGAACATCACCTAGTCTGGCAAATGTCGAAGGACCTCAGTCTCTCAGGAAATAGAGGGCATCACTGCAGTCCAGCTTACGGTCTAAAAACACTCCCAGGTATTTGTAATCCTCCACAATGTCCACGCTGACCCCCTGGATGGAAACAGTGTCCTAAACCTCCTCAGATCACCAACCAGCTCCTTTGTCGTTGTCTCGTTGAGCTGCAGGTGGTTCTGCTCACACCATGTGACAAGGTTAGGCACCAAGGTTGCATGTTGTAGCCCTTTGTGTGGGATTCCTTCGGGTTCCTCGCATAGTCCACTTGCAGGTTAATTGGAGACTGTATCAGTGTGAATTTGAGTGAGATTGAGGGGCGGTTGTGGCTGAGGGGGTTGAGCGATCATCTTCCAACCAGAATGTTGGCAGTTCAATCCCAGTCTTACCCATCCAACCACAAATTCCTCATAGAAACTGGCAAATATAATAATATTAACCTGTACGGTGAGGGACTTAGCGTGGTCATCAAGACTAGAAAAGCGCTATATATATATATATATACAGACCAGGTGGTAGTTTGTGTCTATTTGTCGGCCCTGTGATAGACAAGGGCCCGGCTGACCTGTCGGGTTGGCTGCAACAAATGATAATCATCATTTTTATCAACACAAGGACTGAGCAATACATAAGAATTTGCGTGTGCACACAAAATTTAAATTCCTTTTGGATCAGATTGCTTCTCACAACTCAGCTTTTTCTCGACCACAAATATCACAGTGTAATCTTGAAAGGAATATTCCAGGAACTTTTTATCTTAAAAGTGGAATTACAGATAGTAAAGGGCACAAGTAAAGCTCTGTATATCTTTCATATCACTTACGGTAGTTATTTTTGCTTTACTTCGCCATAATTCCAAGCAAAGTTAAAATAATGAAAATTAACTTAAACCATCTGTGACTCAGTGAACCTGAGGCGTTGGGGGTCTCGGGGCTCAGTGACTTTGTAATCACATCCCTCAGGAATACTGATGCTCACAATGTTGATATATAGCTGCAAACAAAAAACGGAATGACTCTAACAGAGCAACAGCCATCATGTCAGCTCTGAGCCGTGGTACAGGTCACGGTTAACATGTGACAGTGGACATGGTAAGAAGAGCAGGTCTGATGAGTTCACGCTGATGATGACTGCTTCTCCATATGCTTTCTGCTCCACCACATCGGACAGAGGACTTGGTCATCAGGCTCGCCTACGATGCGCTGTGTCCACTTACTAACGACAACCAGGGCAATGGCGGAAATCAGCTATTTTATCCTTCAGAATAAAAGCAGCTTAAAAAATAAAACTGCAACACAAGCAATACAATACTAATAAATAACATAAATAAAAACACCACTTCACTCTAACTTGTGAAAATTGGTTATTAAACTAGAGCTGTAAATCAAAAAAGGGTTTACTTCATAGTTTTTATCATTAATCTGAAAAAATGTTGCACAGCTTCCTTTATTTAATTTCATCATTAGTTCTTTTCTTGTCTGTCCCTGTCAGCAAAAATGAAAATCATTAAGCACACTCAAATAACAACAGTCTGACATTAGGCCCCAGCAAAGTCACCCCACATGGGTTTAAGGATACACATGGACATGTTGACTGGCTAGTTGTTTAAATACACGTATGAAGCCTGTATAAATATTAAAAGTGGATACGTTACGCTAACACCAGCTTTAAAAAAAATGAAGGTTGTACAAAATAAATCAACTCTATCAGTATTTTAATTTGAAAGCGACGATCGGAAGCTGTGTATCTGCGTCTAATTTGACACTGGTCCCAAGTTGTGAGTCAGGCAGACGGAACTGTGCGCTGCCCGGAGACACTTCACCGGGGACACGAAGCGGCTGCCCGGTGTCTTCCTGACCCCACCGCCTCCCTGCCACCCACTTCCCGGACGTGTCAGTGGTTGACTCGGTCTGTGGGCTCCGGGACTCACTCACATAATCAGAGTGTTTTTGGAGCGAATACCTGATGCTGCATCTCCGTATGAGCACGTAGGGAGCGCAGGAGCTCTCCCCCTCAGGAGGTGAGGTGTGTATTCCTCCGTACACACACACACACACACACACACACACACACACACACACACACACACACACACACACACACACACACACACACACACACACACACACACACACACACACACACACACACACACACACACACACACACGCACATTGATGTTCTGATGCTCGGTGAGCAGCAGTGATCGGTCTCTGCTTCCCACATGGAGCAGACACACATGTTCTCTGCTCACTCTGCTGCTGGATGCAGGTGTATTTTCTGTCAACTCCCTCTATTACTCGGATGTTTCTTGTTGTTTGTCATCGGCGTCAAGAACGAGTCATTTTCATTATTCACTAATTAACTAACTAATCATAAATTATTTCATCGGTTAAATGTCAAATGTATATTGTATATTACTATTCTGTCAAAAATTATAATTTCTGATGAATAAACAGGATTACAAACCAATGTGGGCTGCTGCCCGAGCATACCTGCTTCACAATTCCTATCATTGCAAATTCGTTTTTTTTCATAGGAAGCTTCTGACCTGAAGGACGAAGTAAAGTCACACCTGTAGTGTCACTTAATCTTGAAGCGTCTTCTATTGGAGGGCCTCTGAGTTAAGACCTAGTTCTAATGGTGTTTTTAAAGGGCTGATTTAGTTTAGTACTTTCATGAAACAGGAAGCTATAGCCAGATTTCTATTATTTGTATCAAGATAAATTCAAAATGCAGCATTTTTTGTCCTTGTTATGAGTTATGCTTCAAACATGCCGGATCCTACATTTCCCATTAAGCTTTTCAGTAGAATTTGGGGACTTTTATCAGCCAAGCACTGACCTAAGCATGTGTACTAAATCAAAGGCTGCATCTTTCTGAGGCTGGATTTGAAGACTTTATCTGTAACAGAAGCATAGGCTGTCCACTTGCATAGGCTACTACAAACAACACAACAAGGGATTCAACAGGTGGATCCTTCTCAGCCCAACCTATCCCAGGATTCAATTTGTCATCAGCACACAGTGACAAATTACTTAGCAAAAAAAAGGAAATTACTATGACATAACATAATCCGAGAAGTACAATTTTAAATATCAGGATTTAACTAAATCAATAGCTAACAGTAAAAATGTAAAAACTCAAAGGACTGACATTTGTTTTGACAATACAGCTTCAGTTAGCTGCAAGAAGTGCTCTATGCTGGTGATACATAGGGAATCCTCCGTAGACCTGACTGTTTTATGTTGGTTCAGCCTTCGTGGTCTATGTGGCATAGACCACTCAGCCGCTGAACTTGAGCTTATATGTAATTTTGCTTCTACTCCAAACCCAAGTTGATAACCCAACCCTGGTGACATCACATTGACATTAATTTCCCCAGAAACACACACTGAGCAGAGTGCTCCGTTCAGGACTTCATCTCATCCGTTTATAGTATACTTACATATATTTTACTAAATAGACTTATGCTTAATCAAGTTACCACACACTGATTACTAATCACATCTCAGCTTTCCACTGGGGCCCATCAGTCGCCTAAACCAGCCCTGTTAACTGGTGGTTTCATCATGAATAACTGCATATTAAATAACATTTTTTTTAAATCTATTGTGGTGTCACTTAAACATCACAATCAAACCACGGTGCTGCTGTAGAAGTATTTTAATTTGTTGTGTTCCCATCCTGTCCAGAGTCCGGGGCTCGCCCAACTTTAGCAAGAAGCTGACCTGGGGAAAAATCCAGATAAGGATGGAATCATTCATCCTCTGCAGGGATGTCCTCATCTTCCTCATGCTTCCCTGTGTCCAGGTAATGAAAACGAGTGGATGGATGGATGGATTAACTGATCTCATTTACCGTCATAATATGAGCAAAATATTAAGAACACATTCCTATGATGAGTTGCAGCAACACATATATTTTTGTACATTCAGTGTAGATTTGAGCTTTCACCACCTGGCTCACTGTCACGGCGGATCATCACATTAACTGGTGAATAAAATGAACATGGACCCAATTAGAGAAAACCTGTCAGCTTTTCCACAGGTTGAAAGGTTGCTGGGCAGACTGGAGATCCTTCTGGGGACGTGTGTATGAACTGTGGAGAATGTCACTTTCGTACATGAAGCGATACTGAGCACTGGATTTTCTCTTGCAAATATAGCAGCTACTTAATCCCTGACAACAGACATCTGTGGACCTGGTGTTCCCCATGATCAGCTTTATAAGGATCATGTTTCTTTATATTAATCTTAGTGGAAGACAGAAATTACTCACACAGACTTATTTATAAGCAGATTTTTTATTTGTTACTCAGTTCTCTGACAAGACAGAACCATTTAGAGAAGTAAAGCAGGATTTTTTGTTCTGTCTTTTTTTGGAGGCTGGGATTTGTAACATTCCAGGGTTTACTGTTGTTATTCTGCTGACTGGGAATTACATTTTGAAGGTTTGGACAGGTTATCCACTGCTTATAAACTGCACACAAAGCCACAGGGTGTGTTGTTTTTTAACATCAAATTAAGTTTTTGGTGAGGTAATTCACTGCCTCAGAGAATCAACGGCATAAATACATACATCAAGGGTTAAAATACTCAATATCTGACTTGTATAAGTAGAATGGAGCCTCTTTGCTCCCTACAATGGTCTCTAGTGCTTGCTCTTGTGACTATGGCAAGCAGATATGATCTACCATAAAAAGTGTTAGACTGAATGAACTGCCAAAATCGGACCTAGCAAATCCAATTGGTGAACTGTAGATCAGTTAAAAAAGATTTAGATCTCATTAAAAACAAACATTTATCCCTAATAATGAATGATAAGTGAGGAAACTTTGAAAATATCAAGATTTCTAAACAGAGTTTGGCTTGTTAGTAACAGCAACACCACTTCTGGTTAAGGAAGCATAGGATCATGATCAATTCACACTGTTAGGCTGAGTTTCAGGTCAGTGAGCAGGACTAAACAGTCAGAGCTCCATGAATTAGCATTATATTGAGAGCAGAGCTTCACATCCCAAAACTGACCATTGCATTATTGATGTTTTAAGTTTTCCCATTTTTAACCTTTCTACACATTATGTAAAATGTTCAAAAGTTTGACTTTGCCCCATTATTACATGTGTACTCAGTAGTCTTTATTACACAAGCAATCTGTAATCATTACTTCATTATAACTTGAATACTAAGCCTTCATTACATTATTACATGAATACTCAATAATCATTATTACATTTTTACTGGAGCACTCCATAATCATTAATCCATTACAACATGAGCACAAATGGTGACTATGTCCCCAGGTCAATTGATTGTAACTATGGAGCTCTCTTAGAGCATAATTATCTTGTTTGTTTTCTATTGAAGGTGCAGTGAGATAATTATTTACAACAGCACATGTTGATACATGGTGATGTAAACAAATGTTTTTACATCACCTGTCAAATGATTCCAGCAATTTACATAATTTAGACGTTTGAGAAGAACTGCTGTGCACCTTATGTGCATCCTGTGACTTAAAGAGTCAGTTTAACCCTATATGCCTGAAAACAGTCAGTCTCAATACAGTTAGCCTTTGTTTATTGAATATAATATCAATAATTATCACGATATAAATTTTCCTTATCACAATATATATCGACTGATATAAAAAACATATTGTGAAAAGTTTTTTTCTTTTGAGAGTAGTGTATGATTTAAGTTTAGTGTTAATAGTATTTGGAAATAGGGACAGGTATATAAATCTGTGCATGCATCATCCATATCTAGTTTGGTCAACAAAAAGAAAACTTTCTCCCTGAATACATTAAGAGTTTATGTGGTCAATTGAGAAGTAAAGGAATGTTTTTGGTGCATTGAACTAAAGGGGGAGGGTTAGAGTATATGCCTGGCTAGCTGCGTGGATTATCGCAAGCACATGTGGGATCAGAATCATGCCTGATTGCTTTTTATTGTTCTGATGTTTTTCTAGACATACTGCTAGATTCAGAGCTTTGCTGTAACGAACCTCAGATGATTCTTTCTCTTTTCCTGGATTTGACCTTACATCCCCTCTTTTTTGACACTAATATTTTAAAACACTTGGTTCCCTGAATAAAAATAAAATGTTAGGGAAAGGCAGAAAGAGAAAACATCTTCTTTTTTGTGGTATTATCACACCATATAGGAGGCTGGTGGAGAAGTGAAGGAATGAGTGGTAGTGGAGAAAGGAAAAGACAAGGACAAAGGGAAAGCAGCACTCCTCCACCTCTCTATTCGTCTGTTTCCTTTTGGCCTGGCCTTCCTGGTGCCAGCCTCTTCCTGTCATCCTTCAACCTCGATGTAGGGACAGCTGTTCAAACACAACCCATCAGTAGCAGCTCTGCCTTTTCTCATCTCATTTACCCTGCTGCCAGTGGACACCCGCCCAATCTCCCACTCCCACCCTGGGTCCCAAGCCCGTTTCCCTCACCACCACGAACTTCCCCTTCCTACATACTCACAACAACAACTGGTCAAAATCACCAAGCTTTCCCTTTCACCCTCCTCTGAAAACAGCATTGTCTGTGATGCCAATGAGTTATGAGGTATGACTTTGAGGAATGTTGTTGCCATTGTGTGTTGATGACAGAGGTGGAGGAATTGCATGGATCAGCTGAGGAGTAGGAGGAAAAGGGCAAAGTGGGGAAGACTTTATTTTCTCTTCATTATTTACGAGGTGCAGAGACAGAATACGAACATTTTGATTCAACAAGCAGCCAGCCCACACTTAGGAGAGGCTTACTGACTATAAAGAGCTAGGTCTATCTATGCTGGTAACGGAAGGCACAAGTCCAGTCCTCACAGTGATGGAGGAAAACTGGGTCAATCTTACCTGTAGGCTAATGGCTAGCTAACCAGGTCAGATAACACCACATGTAGATATAATCATTTAATAAATAACATTGGAATCACTGCCAGGTTTCTTCCCATAGAGGGGACTTGTTGACTGGCCTTAAAATGTACCACCTTCAACAAGCTAACAATCCATGTCTATAGCTATAGAACCTGACCTAAATTGACCTAAAAACCGTCAATATTAGATTATTAGCTGATTGGTGTTTCTCGTAGTTTCAGTATACTGGTATCAGCACTTTTGCGTTGTTACCGTCTTGAGTCTGAACTTGTTGACCAATAAATAGTGCAGGGTAGCATGAGTACTATTATTAATTTATTTTTAGTAAAAAATAAATAATAATAATGAATTCAAACAATTTTTTCAATATTGTATTTTTAGTTACACAACTAGGCTTATACATTTAGTGGCTTAACAACTGACAGGAGTACATCACATATTAAATAGATATATTTGATTTCAAACAGTGTATACTAAAAGCTTAGATTATTTTCAATTCAATTCAATTGTATTTGTATCATGCTATATCATAATATACATTATCTCGAGGAACTTTACATGAAGACCGTAACATTTTGTAGAGAAACTCATCAGTTCCCACAACGAGCAGCACTTTGGCGACTGGAGAGAAAAAAAAATCACTCATTATCTGGAAGAAACCTCTAACAGAAGCAGACTCAATGTGGGCGACCGGTTGTGGTGAGCAGTGAAAAATGGGGAGGAGAGGAGAGATTGGTGGAAAAGAGGGGGAGATAAGAGAGAGAGAGATGGGGGGGGGGGGAGAGTAGAGAGACCTTAAACACATGTGCACCATCAGGTTTCAGCTCTGACTAGTTATAATGAAAACAATAAGAGTGTAAAGAGGTTATTAATGAAAGGATCAAACATTTATATACAGAGATACTTGCAAAGAGAGAGAGAGAGAGAGAGAGAGAGAGAGAGCGAGAGAGAGCGAGAGAGAGAGAGAGAGAGAGAGAGAGAGAGAGAGAGAGAGAGAGAGAGAGAGAGAGAGAGAGAGAGAGACTGAGAGAGAGACTGAGAGAGAGACTATGGGATGCGAAAAACACATACAGGATCTTCATAATTTTCACAATATTGCGCAGGTGGAAGAAATCCAGAGACTTGTTTTATATGTGGGTCAAATGACATGTCCTGGTCAAACATAACTCCAAGGTTCCTCACAGTGGAGCTATGGGCCAAACTAACACCATCCATGGAGACTATCTGGTCAGAGAGTGTTTCGCTAAAATGTTGAGCGCCAATTCGATGACCTCAGTTTGGTCTGAATTTAAAAGTAAGAAGTACTGGATCATCCAGGTCTTGATGTTCTTGAGACATTCCTGTAATTAAACTATGTGATTAGATTCATCAGGCTTCATAGTTATGTACAGCTGGGTGTCATCTGCTTAACAATGGAAGTGCACATGGTGCTTTCTGATGATGTTACCTAAAGGGAGCATTTATAAGGTGAAGGGTATCGGTCCAAGGGCAGAACCTTATGGAACTCCATGACTAACTTATGTGTGCATGGAGGAGTGTTTAATCTGATTTAATATAAAGCTGTCAATTAGGAGGAAAACTTCCTTAAAAAGTCTAATTGGGATTGGGTCTAGTTGACAAGTTGATGGTTTAGAGATAAAACCAATGAAGTCAGTTCAGAAAGATCAATTGAAGTGGTCCATCTGGTGCTACAGGTGGTTCTATGGTTTCTGTACTATACAATGTATCTTTGCTATTCATGGGGAGGAGGTGGTAACTTTTTTCAATGATGGTTATACATTTGTTTGTAAAGAAGCTCATGAAATCTTTGCTTCTCAGAGTTAAAGGAATAGATCGATCAGTAGAGCTATGATGCTCTGTCAGCCCTGCTACAGCGCTGAAGGGGAACCTGGGGTTGTTCTTATTTTCTTCTATTAATAATAATAGAAGGTGCAGGCATTTCTTTATTGTAATTTATCAGGCTATGATCTTTCCAGGCTAGGTGAAAATCACCTTGGCTGCTGGAATGCCACTCCCTCTCCAGCTTCCGTCATGTCTGTTTGATAATTATACCATGGTGCTAATCTCCTCTGATTTGCCTCCTATTTTTTTAGCTGGGCGACAGCGTCAAGCTTTTATTTAATGAGGCTGCTGTACTACTAAGTAAGTTATTAACTAGTTTAGTGTGAGGTTTTGATAAACTTCCTGTATTCTACTGACACATGTCATTGTGGTTAATGGGAAAAGGAGGTTAAAGGAAGCATTTTTAAAATGTGTTCACAGTTTTATCAGATAATCACCGACTATAATAGAATTTCTGTCTAGAGTCAGTGTTGTCAATAATTGTAGATTCAAATGTAATTAAAAAATGGTCAGACAGAATAGGGTTTTGGGGATATATTGTTACATTTTCAATTTCTAAATCATATGTCAGAACAAGATCAAGCAGGGCCGGCCCTGGCAATGTTAGAGCCCTATGTGAGATTTCAGATTGGCAATAGAACAGACAATGGTGTGACGTTACTGCATTGGTTAACATTGCATGTATCACGTCATGATAAATCAGCCTCTTGTGGCGCCCATTCAGCATTTTGCTCCCTAGGCAACCACCCAGGAGCCGCCCCTGAGATCAAGAGTGTGATTTAAACAGTGAGTGGGTTTATTCACATGTTGAGTATAACCAATTGAGTCTATTAATGAGTTAAATGCTGAACCTAGGCGGTCATTAGGAATATCTACATGAATGTTGAAATCACAGACTATAATGACTTTATCTGTCCTAAGAACAAGCTCAGAAAGAAATTCAGAGAATTCAGATAAAAATTCTGAGTAATGGGCAGGTAAACGATATATGATAACTAAATGAACTGGTTTATGTGATTTTCAGGGTTAGATGTATGAGGCTGGTGATGAGACTTTCAAACGAATTATAATTCTTTAGGTCGAGGGTTGATAAGTCAAATTAAAAGATTGTGGCGACCCCTCACCCTCTGCCTGTTCTTCGAGGAATATGAGTTTTGATATGGGTGGGAGGGGTCGCTTCATTTAAACCTACATATTCACCATTTTGCAGGCAACTTTCAGTAAGACATAGCAAATCGATCTGATGGTCAGTAATCAGATCATTAATGAGTAGGCAGTTAGGATTGAGTGACCTGCAATTTATTTAACCACTTTTATACTTCGATTTTTTAGAATATTAGCTTCCACAAACTCTTGGTTTAGGTATGGTGTCTTTACTTTGGATAGGATATCAGCCGACATTTAGGCTTAAAACACAGTATAAATGACCTCATTTCGAGTCATATTACAATGTTAAGGCTTGCCGTCTGATCATTGAGCAGCTGTGGATCATAGAGGAAATTGTGTTTTCAATGTTTGTTTCGACTGTGGGAGGAGCCCGGGGGCCTCTGTGTGTGTAAACACAATCGTCCACTCTTGCTGGAGTGAACACCGCTCATGTTCCTCATTTGTAAACAGATTTGTTTGTGGTTCAGCGTTCACAATGAACATGAACAAACTGTCAATAACCGTCTCTGAAATCTCGTCAACTCTCTGGGGCTCTTCACCTTCTTTCTTTCTCTCCATCCTCTCTGAGTCTCTTCCCTCCTCTACTGATTCAAAAATAGGAATCTACAAGGGAGAGTTTTCTGGATGGGCGGGGTAGTGAACTGTCTGCTGTGAGAGGGGAATGAAACTCACAAATAATTTCATGTCGACGGCTTTTATACATTGCACCTGGTACAAACCGTGATACATCAAGTATATTCGATATATCGCCCATCCCTACAGGGACGTACAATTATAAGCTTAAGGGAGTATCATTTAGTGTGTGGAAAGTTCTCGTCCTCTGGTTTTTGTCACCTCTGTCCATTACTTGGTGTTTATCAAGTTTGGATATGTGTTCTTTTGTGTACTATCTAAACTTGCACTACACTTGACAACAGCTGAGACAGTGATATTTTAAGTCTCATGTGTTCACTGTCCCGGGAAATGAATGATACGTACCATAACTTTGATACACTGCAAATAAGGTGGTATATTACCTGGCTTGTTCACAACCTAACTGCTTGTTCACAACCTAACTGACCACATGTGGTTGTTGTCTTGTCAGACTGGATTTAAGATAAGTAAATCTTCCGTAGCTTCTGGTATTCCAGTAATCCCTGTTTAGTAAAGGCTAATGAGATCAAAACTGTATGTGACCCCAGTTTAACAGGCTCTTATCATGGTTGTTCATCTGGGACAGGTTCATGGCACTGCAGGAGCAGGGTCACTTGAAATACTTTGAAGGTGTTTCATGTGCCCAGAATTAGGGAGGGGCAATACTATGATATCGATAATTATCGTGATATAACTTTTCCTCGATAGATAATTAAGACATGACGAAATAACATCCATAGAACTCATCACGACCATGTTTTGACAGACAACACAAACAGTGAATGATAATGACAATACCAATCATGGTGCTGGAATAAAGTTATGCCCACATCAGTTAGAGAGTGATGCCCACATTACAGGGTGTAGGACAGGGGTCGGCAACATGCGGCTCTGGAGCCGCATGCAGCTCTTCAGCCCCTCTGCAGTGGCTCCCTGTAAAGTGTTGTGCATGTTGCGCAAAACACAGCGTTTCTGGTCACAGCTGCTCAGAGATCAGTGCAGCAGCTTCTTGATCAGAGCAGAAGCTGCAGGTGGTTTGTACCGAGCTTCAGTTTATGTGTCCGCCTCCAGTCTGATCTGCTCTCACGTTTTATTTTAATATTCCGTCAACTAAAATATGCGTCACATCCTATTACGTCTACGGTCCGGCGCTCTTCCCTGCAGGTCGCTAATCTATAGTTTCCGACCCCTGGCCTCGGTAAACTAACCACGGATAAATCCCAAAAAAGAAAAGTCTTGGAGGAAAATAGAGAGTTTAATTCTGCGTGGACAGATTCATTTGCTTTCACTGCCAATGATGCTGGCATACCTGTATGCTTTATATGTGGCGAGAAATTGGCAAACATTAAAAAATTTAATGTTAAAGAGATTTCCAGAGCAAGCACACAGCATTTGCTGAAACCTACACATGTATTTTATTCTCCTCTTCATAAGAGTTTGGCGTTTTCCTTTTTTGTAACAGGTAAAAATAGCAATAAAATGTCAACAGTTTTGTTATTGTCGTTCTTTCCAGAGCAAGCACACAGCATAAGTGCAACAAACTATAGTTTTTATATATATTGTATAACTATATATATAACTTTATAACCTGTGTTATCAAATATGTTTTGCGGCTCCAGACAGATTTAATTTGGGGGAAGAGGAGGCAAAATGGCTCTTTTGATAATAAAGGTTGGAGTAGGAGGAGCAGCAGCATGTGTTAATGTATGGGCTCCTGCATAGAGGTGAGCGATGCAGTGGCAGGACATTATCATGTTTTCAGCTACTTTCATTGTTTGAGCCGTTTTCCACTGCTGAATAATTGTAACACCGCTTCTTCAGGACCAACGCTCATTAAAGGTCTTGTCGTCCTGTGTTGCTGTCGGAGTCATGTGTTTAGTTATGAATCGATGGTGTCGGATCATGTCTGTGTGTCGCTCTGCTCATTTTAACACTGAGTCCTGACTGTGAGCATCATGTCTCGTGTTGTACCGAACACAAAATGTTAACAAGTCAGCCTCATAAACTCTGAAATCAAACAAACACTAAGTTACTTCATGTGCTGATCAGGTCCTGATAACTAGTGATGAATGTTTATTAGTTCAAGTTAGAGCCGAGTGGAGGAGGACTTAGCATCTCTGACCAGAGAAACTCTGTGTTTTCACTGTTTCCACTGATCTTCAACAAAGTCACCGACCGGCTGCTTCACATGTACGAGCTCTGATCTCACTGCATATGTCGCTCTGAGCGAGTGAGTAGGGGACAGTGATGCCGGTAACGGGTTACTTAATAACGGTGTTGTGCAATAGGAGTAGACTTGACGTTGGCTAATTATTAATAATCATGAAATATGATTATTAAAATAATAAAAGATTATTTATTAAAAATAATTAAAAATGATAAGGCCATAACTTATCGTAGAGGGGCACCACCCTGGTTTCCAGGGACCAACGAGTCAAACTATAATTATCAGTCTCATAATGATAAATGTCAAATTAATAATCTCAATATTTTAATATTAAGGATTATTTAATAAACGATGAAGGCTTTGAAGTTCGAGCACAGGCAATCATTATCCAGCTGTATTCACACACTTATGCACAAATAATCACAGACTACAGATACTTTAATTACAAAAGCATTTATTAAAAAGGGGAAATAAAGTTATAATGTTATTCAATGATTCATCATTTTAACAAGCTCCGATATTTCAAAGATAAACACAGCAGCAGCACTTATCACAATTCAGAAAATACATGTAACCTGCGGTCTACCTATGTATGTCTGTCTCGGTGTGTGTGTTTCTGTGTCAAAGTGTCTCTCTGTGTGTGTGTGTCTATGTGTGTGCATGTGAAATAAAGTTAGTGTTATTTAATGATTCATCATTTTAACAAACTCCGATATTTCAAAGATAACAACAGCAGCCACTTATCACCATTTAGAAAACACATGTATTCATCTATGTGTATCTGTGTGTGTGTATCTGTCTGTGTCAATGTATCAATGTGTCTGTGTGGGTGTGGGTGTGTGTGTGTGTGAGAGAGAGAGAAAAAGAAGGGGGCGTGGCGATGACGCAGTCACGTAGTGACGTCACATCTAAGATGGAGGCCGACAATGTTAGGCTTAAAACTACAAAACAAAATGGCGGGTTCGTTATGAATTTAGAGTCAGAATTGAGAGCGGGTCTAGAGATGAATAACCTCCAATGGCCGCCGGACCACGTGTGAGACGCAAAGGAGGGGGTAGAACAAAAGGATTCTTTGTTCTAGTTAGCTTTGGAGTCAAAATGGCGGCAAGATGCATTCAGGCCCTCTAAATATAGATTTAACTATGTGACATGAACTGTATTATAAATACAGATCGGAACGTGTGTAGGTCGGTTTAGGAGGGAGAGAGAGAGAAAGAGAGAGAGAGAGAGAGAGAGAGAGAGCGTGCAAGGATAGAACGAACTCTTTAAAAATACGCCCGAGATGAGTTAACAGTGATTTAAGCCCTCAAGCGAACGTTGTGGGCTGAGGTTCTGATCGGTAAAATCACTGCAGACTCACACAGACGTTAACAGTGCATGCGGAGGCGCTTCTCGCGGCCCTATTCACTGTAACACAAAACATTGACGTCAAACCGGAAACCGGAAGTGGCTGGCTCGGAGTAGCCGGCTAAAACAATGGAGAAACACGGAGGTTCCACAAACAAAATACATTCAAGTATCAAAACAATACGCTACGTATTAAACTAACATCTGCCCAGATAATCAAGTCTCTTACTGTACCACCCTCGCGGTGTGTGCCTGCGCCTCGGCGCGAATGTGTCGGGGGCCGGTGAATCACGTGGTCTCTCTCACGAGCGGAGCTCCGGAGCTCGGCCGCTGGACCGGACAAGGAGTGGATTTTCTCGTGCTCCGTGACGGGATGAACGTCGTCCTTCTTCTTCAGGGACGTGGAGCTCGTGCTCCTCAGCGGAATGAATCTCGCGCTTCTGCACGGGACGGCTGGTTTGAAGCCGTTTGTAGATTGTTGGAAAAACAAAAGTAAAGTCCGTGGGGAAAATGAAACAGTCTGAGATCCAGCGAGCAATTTCCTGTTTGGTCTTTCCAAGTTAAAACAGGAAAAGTCCTTTTCAAAATAAAAACGTTGACTAAGATAAAAGAATAAATGAATGAAATGAATTGAAACAAACATCTTATTGCCTCCTTAAGCAACGGGAACCTCTGGTCAGACCCGGAGGGCCTGGTGGGGACCTCTGTGCTGGAGTGAAAAAGAGCAGTTAAGAGAAAAGTAGTTCCCTCCTTAAGTTTGCTGGAACCTCTGGTCAGACCCGAAAGGGCCTGGTGGGAATGTCAGCATCGGAGGAAAGAGAATGATTTCTGGGAGGTCAGCACCTTTTGTAGTACCTGGGAGGTACCAGCCCCCTGGAGGAGGGGTCAGGGGTCAGTGTGGCCCTCCAGCCAATTGAGTTGTCAGGATTTGGCTCGGGCTTACAGTGGGGGACCCAGGAAGTGATTTTCTCTCACATGGAGATAAGATCTCCATGCTGGAATTTCATGTGAGGGGTCTCCCTAGGCTTGTCTCAAGTTTTACGACACATTGTTGAAAACTCAGATCACTGGGAGTCTTCCCCAACAACGGGTAATAAGGGTGGAGGAGGTCCTCGTGTCCGGTGGCGCCTCACGGCGTCGCTTGGCGCATGGGGGCTTTTTTCCCCTCTCTTTTTCTTGGGACCGAGGGGTGGTGTCTGTCGCCGGTGCGGAAGGCGGGCCGTTGGAGGGGACCGGGTACGGCGGTCGGCGGCGGCGACTCTTGATGCGTGTCGGGCCCTTCTCGCGGATCACCTCAGCTACGGCGCCCGCTGGGGGAACCCTCCGTTCGCACGGGGGGCCTCCCTCCGGTGGTGCGCCTCGGCTGGCGCCTAGCAGCTGACTTAGAACTGGTGCGGACCACTCGCCCCACTCCACTGTTTCACTCATAACATGCGATTACAACAAAAGATTAGGCCAAAGCCTACATGTGGTGTTATACTCTTGTTTTGAAAAACCACTCCTTGCTTCTCTAATGCTGTGAACAACAGGTACAATGTAAGTGAAGTCAAGAAAGACTGTCTTTATTTTATTTTTATAAAAACATGTATTTTTTCAGGAAATAGTTTTTAATTTCAACTTAAAATGTCAGGAGATATATTGTACATTGTTGTTGTGTACATTACTGTTAAAAATGCACTTCTAATAAAGTGAGTGTTGGCAAAACCGGTTGTCATTTTTATGTTGAGGCGGCGGGGTTGTTGTCGGCAGCTGCTGAATGTAACTAATAAAGTAACTTGTAATCTAACTTAGTTACTTTTAAAATCAAGTAGTCTGTAAAGTAACTAAGTTACTTTTAAAATCAAGTAATCTGTAAAGTAACTAAGTTACTTTTTCAAAGTAACTGTGGCAACACTGGTAGGGGAAGGGGGGGCAGAGCCCCGGGGCCTGTGTGTCTGTCTGTACGCTGTCTGGGAGCACACACACATGCACTCACGCACGCACGTACACACAAACACGCACACACACAGCCACACACACACACACACATTTTCTCTTGCTCCTGGTATTTCACATAATGGCCTGATACGCTGATGATGACTGACTGACGTTCGCTAAGTTTGCTGACTACACTACAGGGAAGATTTGCTAGGAAGAGATTGCTTAATTGCTGGATTGCTAAATTGACCAATCCTGCTCGAGAGGTTAGGACCTCCTACCTTATTTACATAAGGAAATAAAAACATACATGTGGAAATAAATAAATATGGAATAAATATATAAATTTGGTTATAAATTTAAGACATGTATTTATTTATTTCTCTATTTATTTCTGTATTTATTTATTTTCTTAAGTTGTTTGACATTTTCTGTTTATTTATTTATATATGTCATTTTGCATCCTCCATAAGTCAGGACAACAGGGTTGAACTGACTGGAACGAGTTGAACTGACAGAGATATGATCCAACATCATTGATTAATAACTTATTTCAAGTGGTTTTCAGTTTTTGTGTGAAGAGGGACAAAGACAAGCACACACACATGCACACGCACACTCACACACAAGCACACACACACAAACACACAAACACACACACACACACACAGACACTCCTACAGACAGACGCAGTGTTTTAACTTCTTTGTTGCAGAAGAAACAATAAACTGTTTATCCAGGAACACATATATGAATTCAACAGGAGCAGAGTCTGTTGTTGACCAGCGGAGTAATGTGCCCCAGTGCAGTGGTGTTGATTTAAGATAAGATAAGATAAAACTTTATAAATCTACACACTGGGGAAATTCAGTTGTTACAGCAGCAGGCAGGTCCAAATGTGGTAAAGACAACAGAATAAAGGAATAGAAAAATGCAAGTATTATATTTACTTATTCACTGTAGTGGTTTGTATGAAATGTTATAAGTAAAGTGCAGTGTCAAAGGATGTGTGTACGAGCACACTTTCCAAAAGAACATTGTCCTTAAACGCAAATGGGCAAAGCATGTATTTTCTGGTTATGTGATTTACATCGCCATATAAATCAATAACGACTGATATGAAATAAAACATTGTGATACATTTTTCCATATGCCCAGCTCTACCCAGAATTAATTTTTCTGTATGGTTGTGATGGATCTTTTAGTCCTTTTTTGAATGAACCAAAGTGGCAGATGTGTGATGGTTGATTTTTAATAAAGTATGACAAATTTGAGTACATTAGATCGTTACTGGCAATAGCAGTGAGGCCAGAAACAAGCTTTAAGTGTCACTCATCTCTGCCTATGGTCGTCTCCACTCACAGGCAGCTCCGTTCAAAGAAAACCTAAACCCAGATGAGGGGCGATTAAGATATCCTTCTGGAGTTATGTAATTTTGACCATGTGGCCAACTCAGGAGGTCAGCCCTATCGCTGTTATCTGCAATGTCATCATTTAGTCACTGCTTGGTTCATGTTTATTATTCATTTGTGGACTCATTAAAACTGCAGGTTATCTTTTCATGTACTTCTGGTGAATTAGAGTTGTAGGGTTTATTATTATTTGAACCTGGCTCACCACCTTCTTCCTCCCCCTTTTGTCTATTTTCCTTCCTGGTGAGTAATCCTAACTCTTATTAAGTTTAATTTTGTGATCTACCTTTGCTGTCGACTTGTTAACCTGTGATGTCTCCAGGCTTATCTCTGCTCCGCTGCCTGAGATTTATACCTCCTAAAGGAGCAACTAGTAGGTAGCTGCTTGGAAGTACAGTGTTCCAGATCCAGATTTAAATCAATGACATAAATGTGTTTAAGTAAGAATGGGGGCACCTGGAGAGCAGCAAAATAACATTTACTTTTCTCCCTTTCTTCCTTCTCTTAAATGTTATTTTGTTGCTCTCCAGCAAAATAACATTTAAGAGAAGGTAGGAGACATTTCGCCCTCTCTTCCTTCTCTTAAATGTTATTTTGCTGCTCTCCAGGGGCTCCTCTACTCTTTTCAGTTGAATTCTCTTTGGACGTCTTCAAGAAATTACTATCACCATGTTTTCTCTGCATTGTCTATCATAAAATGATCCATAAATATCTGTCATTAAATAAGTAGAGTAGTGCCTGATGTACATTGTAGGAAAGTATCTTGTATTTCTTTTTTGTGTTTTCTTTTGTTTGATTCAGCAATAAACATGTTCATGTTAAAAACAGGTGTCTTCTCCATTGTCATATTGCAGCATTACCATGAATTGAAACTTCTTTCTCACAGCATGTATGTAACTGCAGCGATATGCAGATATGCAGACAGTAAAGGCGCCTTGGCAACACTACCTCGCCCAGAGGCTGTGTAGGAAAGACAGTTTGCTTGCATATCTGCTGTTATTTGTGAGCTGACAACATACTGAGGCAGCTTTTAGTGAAGCACTTTTATGAAATCTTGATTTTTGTCTGATTTATGATGGCATATGTTAAACCTCCCTCTATTGTTAAGGGTTATGTTTGAATACACTTCATCTGGAGAAATCTCCGTAAAAAATATTTCCACCAAATTTGGTAAATTTCTGTCTTGGAGTGCTGTCATTTCCTTTGTTATGCAGAATGGTGGAAAGTAAAGTTACTATTGTTTTTAAGGTCCAGAAATTGTATATAAAATAATCCTAGTGTGTTTCATCTAAATTGTACAAATTTTGTTTTTTTCTTTGCCCCAGGATGGGCCCTTTATATTTAAATACTTTATATTTAACATCAGGAGCAGTTCCTCAGGGGGTAGCCATGTTTTTTACAGGAGCCAAAACGAGACAAACCAAACATCTTTTGAGTTTTCATGACATCTGAAGGCTACCACAGGTTCTCTTTCATGTTTGGATAGGGAGGGTGAGTTGAGGGGCATTCAGCTGCAACGTGCAACTTAACCACTAGATTTCATTAAATGCCAAACATTGAACCTTTAAATTCTTCAATTTTTGCAAGTTTTTATGCTTCCATTTTTAATAAAAAAAATGTCATGTCTCCTTTTGTGGGAAAATATGGCTCACCCTCTTGTACTGGTCCATGCAAAACAATATTTCCAACAAACCAGAGGTGACATGTATTGTAATTCAAAATGCAGGGCTCTAGGTGTTTTATTGTTGACAGGTCAGATTTCACCAGACGTAGGCTGCAAATGTAAGTTCTGTGTTTTACAAGAGCCGCATTTGTCGGCGCCTTCGAAATGGGACAGTCTAGTCCAGGGGTGGGCAAACTTTTTGACTCGCGGGCCACAATGGGTTCCAAAATTTGACAGAGGGGCCGGGCCAGGAACAGATGGATGGAGTGTTTTTGTGAACTGATATAAATGACATGGAAAAATCATTACATGAAAGGATTTGGCCTTTACCAAGTAGCAAAGCACTTATTTGCAAGGCCATTTAACAAAAACTCGCCTTCAGAGAAAGGCTTTCTAGCCTTTGCTATTTCGAATGCCCCCCAAAAAACATGCCTTGGTAGATGACTCTTTAATCCCAGTTTGTCTGTGAAAAAAAATGTTGCTGAGTCTGTAAATTAGTCGCCAACCTCTGAGCTGCAGCCACCCGTTCTTGCGTTGACTGAAGGCCGGCGCATGCTTCTGCGTTTTCACGGGAACGGAGACGCAAGAGCCCTTCCGGGCCCCTCACGGCCCTTCCTACGTCCTTACGTGCGTCGGCCAATTTTTCTAACTAGACGGCAAAGCCCCGCAAGCGTCACCGGGCCGCGAGGGCTGTGATTGGTCTGCTGACTACATCATTTCCGGAGTCGCATTTCCGGTTCATGCCCGGAAACCACGGAAGATTTAGAAGAACGAATATGGACCAGATAGAAGAGCACTTGGCAGAAGAGATCCGACACTATGTCAACTAGTATAACCCGTCACTAACCGGCGGATTTTTCCGCCAGAAAAAGGCTCTGCGGAGCCGCCGTGGCGATGTAAATAAATCGCTCTTCTTCGTGCAACACACGAAGAAGAGCCGACTTCGACAAAAAACATTACTGCGCCTAGTGTTCTGGCGGGGAAGTGCATGGCAACACGCGCAATGGTTGGAGAACCATGAATGACAACGAGTCCTGCGTTACAGCTGCGTGTCTGCGGGCCCCTGACGACGCAGAAGCATGCGCCGGCCTTCACTTCGTAGCAAAGTGACGGCTGATGTTGTACTACCTGAAAACTGCGACAGTTTCTCGGCATATCAGGCATACAGCCTTCGATTGGACTTCAGTGAAAAAGTATTTTGTTGTCGACTCCGTGTTAACACTCGGCACTCATTGTCCACTTTTTGTTTCTTTGATCCTCTCATTTTACAGAAGAGCTCACAGGGCAAAGGGAAAAAGTGAAGGGAGATCATGTGCCTTTTCAAGCCCTATACACCACACTCCCTGGCAAATTTAATGTAGCTGACGCTTTTATCCAAAGCAACTTTCAATAAGTGCATTCAACCCCGAAGGTTCAAACCCAGAACAACAAGAATCAAGAAAGTATGATTTCTTCAAAAATAAAGCAAAACTACAAAGTTCTATAAGTACGTGCCATTTAAGTGCTACAAAATTGTATGTTTAAAAATTATATATTTGGATCATGCTATGACACAGTCGACATATGTCTGTCACAGTTTTTTTGTGGATGATCAGTCATTTTAATGACAGTGATTACCACTAAATGTGTAAATGCTCCATCAACACAAGAGCAGGACTTAAAAAAAACCTTATTGTGATTGGTTTAAATAAATAAAAAGCCACCATATTTTTTCCCTGATGCAAAATCATAATTGGTGCAAGCAGATCAGTGCTGTGTTTTTAAACCGTTACCCCAGTGATGGGCAGGGAGTGATTTGCAGTTTGTGCTACTCTGCTTCTTGTCGGACACTTAATAGCCAAAATATTTCCACAGTACCGAATTCCTCGGACCCTTCTTTTCAACAATGTCCTTGTCTTTGGAGCCTTGGGCTGTGTCTGTTTGGTTGTCTTCTTCAGTAAAGCTTTCGCTCGAGTTTTCATTAACATTTTCTGTCGTCACTTTCTCTTTTATCTTGCAGCCACCTGACCAGAATATTCAGAATACTTATGTGCCACTGCATTTTGCTCCAAGCATCAGTACAAAAACACAACCCAAAGACTTGATGGCGTTGCACTTTCTTGTCAGAGATCCAGTGGGTTGCTTATGAGAGGCCTCTTTGAGAGACTGTTCCCTCAGTGTGACCTGTTTATCACTCACACCAACATTTACAGTACACACACACAGCCCAGGTTCAGTGTAAGCTCTGGTATTTCAGCTTAAGGTGAGGAGTGAAAAGATCACTCTGTATCTCCACACCACAAAAACTGCAGTGAGCCAGGCCATCACTGGTCACCACTTCCCCGCCTCACAGCTTCTGCATACATGCTTTATGTGTGTGTGTGGGTGTGCGTGTGTATATTGATGTTCAGATAGAGGCGGCTGAAAAGCTCATTCATACACGCGGACAGTGTGGCCTTTCACTCTGAGCTGCAGCTCTGTTTCTACTCTGCTCTGGGCTAATCAGCTGGCTAGACTGTCTTTCTCAGCCTTTCATTTTATTGTTTATCTCTGCACCGTCTCTTTTATTCTATCATGCTACAATAAAAAAACAGGTACGTAAAAGCCACAAAAGTTCTCTAGGCCTGCTCACTCTCATTTTAATGCATTCAGATAATAAGAAGGAATGGGGGAACATAGTTTCTTTCTGGAATGAACACACTAAAAAAATAACTAAAATAAGTATAAGATAACTTTTTCTCAATTACAGTTTTTTTCAGTAATGTTATATTCAATTCAATTTTATTTGTATAACGTCAGGTGCAATTATTTTGCAACGTTAAACAATGTCTTGGATTTTCACATTTTATCGCCCAAAAAACATTTCCTGAATTTTTTTTTTAGTATTGTTGAGCTTCTGTGAATGACCAGCCGCTGTTCTGTGTCTTTTTCACTTTAACAGTATTTGAGCTGTATTACAACAGGAAAGAGTTCACTGTAATATACATTGATGAACTCACTGGTGTGCACATGAAACTCAGAAAGCTGTTGGTGTGGGGGGAACATATAAACATGAATAAAACAAAATCTGTAGTGTAGATTTTTTTACTTGACCTCACTTAAGTGTTGATTACCTCTAACTACTATGGTCCCCATTTGTTAAAGGGGACATTTTAATGAAAATTCCACTTTGTTAGTGCTTCTACACGTTAATTTGGGTAACTGGCATATCTACCGACCCAAAAACTCTGGAAAAAAACAACTTCCCCCATATGGTTCCTCTATGTCAGAAACGTCATGCTTGAGTGACTGCGTATAAGCTTCCGTATCAGTTTCTCGTCACAATGAAATGGGAGTCTCTCTTACATGGCCTTGCCCCCCCCCCCTCATCTCATCCCCCCATGCCCACCCTACACTCATTATAGATACGATATTTGCCAAAGCACTTCACTTCGTTTTGCAAACCTTGGATACACCTGGAATAGCTAGCTAGCAGCATGAAGCAAATTAAGCAAATGAAGCACTCAAGATGCGGTGTAGTCGGCTGCACCAATCTGCCTGGCACATTCTCTTTTAAAAGAACAGGCACTCAAAACAGGTCACTCTGAGGAGGGCTGTTTTGCTTTTTTAAATGATCCTTGTGGTATTTTGACCAAAATATGTTACAGACATTTCACTAAGATCCCAAGGAACCATATCAACTTGTGGTAAAATGGGCATAATATGTCCCCTTTAACTAAAGTTGAATTCAACCTGTAGGACTGTTTCTATGAGAATAGCTCTTTTTGTATAACTAAATACTCAGGCTATATATGAGTTTACCATTATTTGTTGAATCATAGCTAATATATTATCATATATCTACAAGCCTCTTATCAAGCTGCACACTAAAACAGGTTGCTGTAAGCACAGAATAATTAGAAGACAGGCTGTAGAAAAAGAAGTAGGTCTATATGCGTCAGTGGTGGACTGGCTGTTCAAAATAGACTCTGTACAGTATATTTAGACACGATGAGATCAAAGCCTTTCATCCCACTGTCTCAGTCTCTATAATAAGAAGAGATTATTTTACAGTAGTCAACCTAGTATCAGCTTGAAGTAGGTGAAGGACATATTATTTTGTGTGAGTTATTAATGAAACCAACACTTTAACAGTTGAAAAATACAGTAACCATGATTGAAACTTTCCGGAAAAGAGTCATACTGTTTACAGGATGTATAGACACGAGCATAAGACAATTTTAAATAGTCAGATTGAATCAGCAGATGCAGAGATATCTTTTTTATTCACAAATATTGGTCGAGCACCAACAAGACTTGAATCCCACATATCTCACAATACAACCAACATCTTTTTTGTCTACTAAAAAAAAATGTTATGATGATATTATTATGACATCAGAAGGATAGACAGCACTAACATCAGTGATGTAATACATGTTTATTGGCTTGTTTCAGAACTGCAACATGCTTTAATTCCTGACCTGCTGTACAGGAGTTTTATTCTCTGCTCTAACACACATACATCCCACACTTAAACTGCTGCCTTTGCTGGTACAGTATGTTGTACCTTGGGATGGGGGTTGCCTCCTGGTATTATTATCCCACTATTGGCTACTGTGAAGTAAGCTAGCGATCCAGAATTAACCAGCCGATGCAGTGTAATGGAGGGGGGAAGGCTGTCCTGACACTGTCCTTCAGTGGTGTGTGAACTCAATTAGGAAAACTGCTCTATGCCACACTGCACGGATACGACTCAGTAATTTCAAAGCAGGACAACCTGACTTTCTGTGTATGTGTTTGTGTGTGTGTCTGTGTGGTCGCTGGACATAGTCCTCTACTGGGATGACCAATCATGGCACTTTCAGACATGGCTTTTTACTTTCAGTGTCACCAACAGACTGTTCATGCTGACCTTGATTAAACAGCCGTCAGAGAGACATTCTCCCACATGATGGCTGATTCATCAGCTATTGAAATAAGTTGGAGGAGGTCAGACATGTATTATGCTCTTTCTACTGAATGAAGAGCGGGTCACACAATAAAAAGCCACAGACACACACACACAGGTTCCTGGTTGTAGGGATGTTAGATTATGTTGTTCTTGCACAGTTAAAACTCAGACTCCAGGTATTTATCAGCATTCATTTACCAGGATGATTAAAGAGACCCCAGTAACACCAGACTAGATGGACTGTGAATCAATCCATTTAGCCATTTTGGCATTTGCATTGGTTCAACTACAATTTTAAAAGCAATGCAAATAACTACACACCAAAAGGGTATGAACAGGAAGATATGTCAGTTGGCAACACTTGTCAGTCAGTGTTTACCATTAAATAAATGCCAGTGTTCGTTGAGAGCTTCTGTGGTTGTTAAGATGCAGCTGGGGCTCTGAATATAGCTAAGATTGCATTCTTACCTTTGATCCAGCTGATCATTTATATGAATGCTAAATGAAGGTGCTTGCAAAGCTATTTATTTAATGTAAGGTTACCCTATTTTGCCAAAAGTATGTCCATATACTTGTAGTCTGTGTAGCCAGGTCCATGATTTTATATTTATGGCTTAGAAATAAAAAGTAATGAACGAGAGCCAAAATATATCTCTTTATTATTTTTTTACAGCTGCCTTGACTCCTGGTTCTCTGACAAAATAGAGAAGAGCAAATGATCATGTTATTTATCAGCTTTTTTGATGCCCTCGTACTGGCAGGGGCGTTATGTTTTGTCTGTCTGTCCCATTCTTCTGAGCATAACATCTCTAGAATAATGCCTTGAGGGAAAGCCTTTAAATTGTGTACAAACTTCAATGCAACTTAATGATGTACTGATTTCATTTTTGTGATCAAATTGTTTTTCTGCCTTGTGAGTTCATCATGTTAAAAACGCCTTGAGGAATTGTTGCAAAATTGGCACACATTTTTACTTTCCCATTTTGTCTTTGGGGATTTTCTTTTAGATAAGTTGTCACTTTAATTTAAAGATGAACTGATTAGATTGCAGGGGTCAAAGTTCACAGTGACCTCATTTGAGTATGGAAAAAAATGTATATAGACGGAAACTGCACTGATTGGCGGCGGCATAAAACTATGGGGTGTACTTCTTCTTAACTTGTTGCTAAATGCATAGCATTTTCCATACCTGCTTAAACACTATTGGTTCATCAATGTAAGGCTTGTAATGTGATGAAGCAGCAAAAATGGTCAACAACAGTAACTTCAAGATTTTACAAATACACAACTTTCTCTGTGTTCATCAGAACAGACACATGTGATGACCAACTCACAAAGACAAACACTGGCGGAGCAGGGGCAAAACAGTTATGTTCATCAACTGCATTTAAGTTATATAATAATGATGTGCTGTCTGTGCATACATTTCACAGTGGGATCGTCTTCAGCCAGGTTTTTTGCCTAACGTGTCTAGGATCCACCTGCTCAAGAATAATCTTCAGCTTAAAGCAGCCTAGAGTTTCTTGTTATCACAGTAAGAACAGCTGTACAGGAGGTTTGTTTCTGTACTCGATAAGCTTCTCATCATCTATGCTTTCACATACTCCCGCAGTTGAAGCTGAGCTTTGGTTTTGATCATTGGGTGCCCCTGCTGTGTCTCTATTCTGAGATACACATGGATTTATGTAGGAAGCCAAAGTCAACCCTTATGAGTCTGTCTGCCTTAGAAATGATTAAGAGTTCAATGCTGAAACAAAATGATACCTTTCTGAGTTTCACTCATACAATGTCCACACGCTTTTGTTTCCACTCTTCTGACTTACTTGAATGTCATGTGGAACTGAACACGTTCGTTGAAAGCCTCGGCAAAGGAAGACAGCAGTATTATCCACTTTATTATAACTTGAATGCCGTTTTTGAAACGTTTCTTTTTTTGTCCGATACTTCGCAACTCTGCTGCAATTAGACAACATGCATACTCACATATACCCAATAAAAAGGACATTTTAGTATGAATTGTCACAAGTCTAGGATTGTGATTATTAAGATGAAAAATGAAGATATTTATCTTATTTAGTCATGTTCAGACATACAGTATATTATGTGGGGGTCTAAGGCCCCCCTCCATTCTGCATGTTTGTGTGTAGGGGAAGGCTGTCCATATTCTTGTTGGGAAACCGAAGGCTTTAAGAATTTCCAAGAATGCTATGCGAATCACCGGCTAGATGTAAGAGAGACCCACAAATGTAGTATTTACTCCCTTAATGATGATTTAAAAATTACTTTAATAATAGTAATATCTTAGTTTAATACCTTTTCAATGTATTATGGTCATTTTTTTCACAACAACCAGAGCATGCTAGCAAGCGGGCAAAAAATGTTGATGCGCCTGTTTACATCGACTACTACTGATGACGTCTCGGGTTTTCACGACCACCACTGAAGATGTAAGGGCTTTTTGAAGGGCTGTCCTCATTCGTAAGGGAAGATTTCAACCGTTACCCCTTGTGACTCCATTTCAAGGGGATATCTTTAGATCTGTTCTACAGAACGTCTTCAAATTTGGTACAAACTTTCACTTTGACAAGCATTGGATGAACTGATTAGATTTTGGTGGTTGAAGGTCAAAAGATCAAAATACCTGTGACCTCTTAAAACACTGGTTTTGCCTTGTGAATGTTATATTTCAAGTCTGCCTTGGGGGAATTTCTTCAACTTTTGATCAATTGTCACTTAGACTCAAAGATTAATTGCAGCTCTGTGAGCAAGAGGCAAACCTCTCTTCATCTACTCCGATCAGTGAGCGGGGAAGCTGCTGTTTGTTGCCCATAGAGAGGCTGTGCTCTGTGTGAGAGACAAAAACTGTTTCCGATATGCACTGCAACCCTGAACTCTTCTAGACGTCACTTTCAGGAGCTGTATATGTGAACATAAATGTCCAAAATAATTGAATCTGACATTAAACCGACTTTACTCTGCCTGCTCTCATAGTACAACGTATTAATATGAGTGTAAAGGCCTGATACGAGACTGCAAAATGTGTTGACATTATTAATATAGTAATTGGTGGATTGTGGTCCACAATGATTTTCAGCTCCTTCATTTCTGACATTGACCGTCCAACTATATTTTAGCTTTTGCCTAGTCTTGTTTTACAGGCTATGGATAAATGGTAAATGGAATGGACTGTATTTATATAGTACAAGCCACATTCAACCGTTCACACATGACTCATAAATGCTACACTTTTTCTATTACACACCATTCAGACACTGCTATCAGGGTGTATTTGTGGTTCAGTATCTTGCCAAGGGACACTTCAGCATGAGGACTGCAAGAACCACCAACCTCTAGAGCAAGATCAGTGTGTCTGTTAAGAAAATCACATGACTACCGATATGTAACCTCACAAAGAATAATCATCACTGAAGTCTGCAGTTCCGTGCAGTTCTGTGGGGCTTCAGAGTGTTTTTCAGCTTACTGTTATGGTTCTAGCTGTACTGTCATGGTTCTGTCTCAGCACCCTCTTCATCCTTGTTTCCAGTTGCAGCAGAGCAACAGAACTGTTGCCAACAACAGCTCTGTTAAAAAAAGCTCTGATAAATCCACTGTACATTGTTTTCCCTGTAGCAAACAACCGACACATATAGATACTATAGCTGGGAAACATTGTTGAGCATTTAGCAGCCAAGCTGCGAGCTATATTTCTCCAGGGTTGGCAGAGACCAAAACAGAGCTAAAAGGGTTACCATTGAGCAGTCAAAGAACAAATGAGCACATTACTTTTTTTACATTTTCCAGAACATGCCAAATACAAATTCCTGAAAAAATAAAAAAGCTAACAGAGGTAGCTCTGACTAAAAAGAGCTTAACCAAACAGAACTCTACCCCAAACAAGAAATTAATTCAACTAAGACAAAAGTGAGACAAATCTACAAACTGATATATTTCAATGGAAAACCACTTATTACAAAATGCAAAGAAACACCATTTCTCCATGGTAATTTAGTTCTTGGTCCGTCCATTAATTGGGGCGCTCTGTTACGTTCAGCCTGGACAAAACATAACAAAATGTTTATTTGAATATCAACAGTAGTGCGTTGAACAACCTATTGGGATGAAACTCGCAGATGATGAGTTTGAATATGTTCAATACTTCAATACACTTGATGTTACAGTCGCTACCTTTGCTCTTAAATGAAATGATATTTGAATTCTTTTTAGCTTATTGTATTTAATAACTTAATTATAAAATATAGTTTTACAACATCTTTAATTGATGAACACCAAGCAGCAGCTTCCACATTGGCAGAGAACTTTAGAATCCATTATTTGGGTCTTTTTAATAAGGCAGCGTTTATACACATTTCTGCTGATTGGGCTCGGCACCCCTCTGACACTTATACCAATCCAGAGAAAATGTACCTCAAAGTTTAAGCTAATGTTTCATTTAACCTGCAAAGTGTAGCAAAACAGTGCAAAACTATTTTGATATTGAACGTGCCTATGTATTTTAGCAGGAATCCCTTATCCCCCTCCTTAGCCGTTACCAAGATGACTCATCAAACATTGGAATTCAACAAAAATGAATTACCACAACAGACGATGACATAAACAGTGTAAACTAAAAGTGTGTCCCTCTTTTACAATTCAATGTAGGAATAAACTTAATTCTAAAACTTGAAAAAGGATGTGAGTTATGGACTTTTATTTATCAGGTTGAGACAAAAACGGCTCTAAATGAAGGTGAATCTGTGTCTGTTAAATGTGTAAATAGGCAACTGCAACTTTGCCACCTCATCATTATCAAGTGACAACATTGCAGGTTTTGTGTTTATAGTATGCTTCGCTTAAGATTACATAATCTATGATTGTATACATTTTAAGAGAAAATAAATCATAGGTTAAAACATTCAAAGTATATAGACAGGAGCTAGTTTGCAAAACCCCCTAAAACAAAAATTCTCATTGTTGTATGTTCACAATTTGCTCTCTCTTGTGCTGCTATAAACCAACCTTCTAATTTCTTGCTGCTGCTAAACACTACTTACATCAACCACTATAGGGTTACACACTACAGGCTGAGGAACAATGGTATATTTTTGTAGGGTCATGTATATGTTGTTGCTTAGTGTAAATAGTAATGTGAAAACTTTTCACAATCTTTTTTCTTACTATTCATAATTATACTTTAATACATTTAAAACCTTGCACGACCTGATTTGGTAAAGCTGTAGTGGTTATGACAGTAACGCAAACATGGATTTGAGAGAGACAGCCAGAAAGAGAGAGGCTGAAGTGGTTAGTGCTGACAGTGTGCCCGTCCTCAGATGCTCTCCAGGGAAACACATACCAGTGGCACTTCTGCTGTGTCTGTCTCTAAGTGGCTCTAAAAGCCTGCAGGAGACACCACTCCCACTAATCTTAATGGTGGATCATCTCTCCCGCGCACAGTTCAAGTGGCCAGGACACACACACACACATACACACACAAACACACACACACACGCACACACACTCTCACAAAGTCTCTTTCTGTCTGTCTCTGAGGAGCCCTCTAAATGCCAGATATTCCTCTCCATTATCAGTGTGCAGCGCAGTCTCTGTTAGGCTAAGATTCACTCCTCCCTTCTCTGCATTTGGATTACGCTGCTTGCCCAAAAAACAGTGTGAATTGTGCGGGTTTGGATAAATCACCGGGAATTTAATAGAAAGCATTCAACACTCAATAGGAGCAGAATTTATGAGCAATCCAAGTGATCATATCTGAGAACAGCTTTTCTCTCTCTTGATTTAAAAAGGAGGGGTCGGGGTGTTATAGCTTGTTTAGAGAGATGACTTCACTGTTTCTCTTCAGAAAACACTAGAAAGCAATTTTGAGATTTTGGTCTATTTTTCTTCCATGTCATCTTGTTTCAATCTAAAAGAAAGAAAATGTCCAAAAATACACATTTAGATGGTGTTTGTTGTACTTTGTCTATGTGTTAGCAAGACACAAGTTAACTATATTTGTTTGTCTTAGGCTAATTAGCTTTAAACTGGAGACACTGGTAGCTTAGTTTGTTCATCACCACTCAGCTCCACACAAGATAAGAAAAACCAGTACAACAGGGTTAGGAGCTAGGAGGTGCTGCCTGTCTGATGTGACTTTGATGACTATGTGCTCACTAGAGGTGTTCACCTTCACTAGCCTCACGATTCAATTAGGATTCAGCAGTCGATGTATCTCGATGCATTTCAATGTATTAGATCAACAATATTATGCACATAGCTGCTTTTTTATCAGTTAATATCAGTTAATAAAATCAGTCAGATATGAACTCCATTTTTATTTAGAAAGTACTTTTAAAAGTATTATAGACTGTAGCCACACATCGGGAGTACCTGCGATCGGATTGAGTATCTGTTGGAATCAAAAAGAATGGAGAATTTTACAACCTTTCCGGCTATTCTCGAGAAAGTGCATCCAGGCCCAGAGAGCCTCCCTGACCTTCCAGAGAGAACAACATCCTGCAGTGGGTTTCTCTCTTCTGATCCGAATAGGTCGGTCTGAGCCATGCCGAACCGAGTCAACGCAGGGACTTTGTGCAGTGGAACTACTGTCTGTTCTTCTCAAGACATGCCTGCCCTGCATGGAGGGAAGGAGAGCCTTCAGAGCATGGTGAACTGCTCTCAGCTCCAGGACGTTGATGTGTTCGCCACCCCAGGGGGGTATCTACAAACCGCGCAACATCCTGCCTTCCCAGACTGCTCCCTAACCTGTGAGGGAAGCATCTCTTGTCACTACTGTCCTCCTCAATGGAATGTTACTGAGAGGGACTCCTTGGAGAAAGAGCGCCCTGTCCTCTCATCGGTGTAAACCTTGAAGACATGTATATGTCACTCAATGTTTCACATGTCTGTCCAGCTTCGGGTGGAGTTTGAAGGCATTCAGCCACCTCTGCAGTGGCCGGGCCCTGAGAAAGCCCACGGGAACAACTACTGAGGCTGAACTTGTCCCCAGAAGCCTCTAAAACTGTATAAGTTATTGCTGCCTACTAAGAAGGAATCGTTAAAGAAAGACAGAATCTTCATCACCCTCAGAGAGGTGAGGGATGGGCCTCATTCACAAACAGTGCGTACGCACAGATCTGTGCTTAAACCGTGGCTACGAACGTTTGATGTACAAATCTGGGATTCATCAATATGTTCTTACCTAAATTTGATTTAATAAATAAATAAACAACAGGGCCCAGCAGCTTTGGATAGCTTATAAAGGGGGACTTATAAACAGGCTGCTCACAATTGGCCACAATCACATATTACGAAGAAAGGAATGAAATTAATTGAATTCACCTTAAAACAACCACTGTAAAACAAAACGGGGGGAAGAGAACTAAAGCAAAGCCACTGAGAACAGGGCCTGAAGGAAATAAAATTAGCACCGAACAAAGGGTGTTAACAAATAAATTGAAGCCGACTGTAATTTATACAGAGAAAAAACAAGCAACACCAGGTCAAAAGCAATGCCTTTTAGGAAGGGATTATTGAGTAATCACTTTTCCAAACTTTCACATATACTGAAAAAGCTGTATGACAGCAAACAGCTTGAGATAAACAACATTTACCCAATGCTGCAAGCAAGAGTAGTTAGCACCAGGTGCAATTATTAGTATTAATAAATATAAATTACCTGCAGGTCTCAGATGAGGTGAGTGAAGCAAAGATGAGAGTCATGCTCACTGGGGAGATTTACGGGCGGGGAGCTAAGCCTCCTATGGTCAGTCATGTGACTTTGTTAATATGTGGTCTTGAGCATAGGGAGATGAAGGCATCATTCGAGGTAAAGACCGTGGTGACTGTCTGAGTGAGGTTGAAATAGATCTTGTGCTTGAGGCAGACTCTCCCGCTAATGTCTCATCTACAAGTTCAGAGCTAGGAAAATAAACAGGGGCCTTTACTAGATATTACTTCTCAGATTAAATAGTTAGCTAGAACACTGTTAAGAATCATACCAATTTATACAAAAATTCTATGCCGATGTTGGCAACCAGCACATTTCCCACCTTGGGCTTCTTCTTCAATGGGTTTAGCTTTGTGCTGGATCATCAATTTTCTTAACCTCAATTTTCTGATCGTAACAAGCCTGGGCTTTTTTGTTTTAGTATTTTGAAACAAAATATGAAGCCATTTTCATCAAACCTATCAAATACAAATGACAAAATGCTATTTTGTATTTCGTAAATACATGGATCATAAATACTGCCCATCCCTGGATATAGCTCATTTATTCTACCAGTGAGTGAAGGAGATGTGTGTGTGTGTGCGTGCGTTTGTGCATATTACAGATTTGTGCATGATCATGATAATGGTTCTCATGGACTTCACCACGAAAATTATTCACTGAACCTCTGCTTTTGTTTATGTGTTGTCAGTGTGCAGAGACTCAGCCCCAGAGTGCAGTGTTCCTGCCGGAGTTCGCCCTCTCGTCTCGGGGCAGTTTCATGCAGGATGCCACTGAAGATCAGTTTCTAACCTACAGATACGACGACCAGGTCGGTCACACTCTCTTCGCATTTGCTTCACCAGTTGATGCAAATATTTTCAACTGAAATGTCATCAACTTTTGATGGTAGTTGTGAGATTGTGAGATTGAAAGTCATTTACAGAAGGTTAATGACTGTTGACAGAGTCTTCAGTCCTGTGAAGTGCTGATAATTTAAACCTAAACTTACAATGACTGAAACACAAGTTGGGCTGAAGGGTCATCATAAAACACTCACTGATCTCATTCAAAGTCAACTATATTTGTGTTTACCATGACTATGCCAAATCGGTTGGACTGGTAAAGAACTATACATTCATAAGAGGACACGACAAGGAATATTTCTATATTTTATTTTCATTCAGTTGGTTCACAAAAAAGAAAGAATTTTGACTCGTTCATCATCCTTTGAAAAGAATATCTGCTCAAGGTGTGATGGTGTCCCCAGGTTGATACCAAGCCCCCAGAAACAGCACACTACTGAAAGTCAGATGCCAGTACAAAATTATTATAACAGGTTTACAATTACACAATTTCTTCTCAAAATCACAAATGGTTTAGATAAATATTTAGAAATTTGTGCATTCACTTGTTTTCAAGGATAAACTATTTAGATTTTGGTGGGCAATGATGACAAAAATCTAATATAACAAATGTTTCCTTCTCTGTGTCCATTAATATGCTCAGTGCTTTCAAACCAGCCGTTTGCGACTAGGTGTGGCTCTTTAGCTTGTTGCTGTATTGCACTGGTGACACTAAAAGTCACGGCTTAGCTAGACACACTCAATTGGAGCAAGATGCCTAATAAATTATCTCTATATCTCTATCTTCAGTATCTTTTACCTCATTTCCTGTGCTCTCTCAGATGCAGATGGACACAAAAGTTAATAAATGTGTGTTGGCTATAGGTTTGTTTCAAAACATGCAGGGCTCCAGACCAACTTTTTCCTTGGTTGCAGTGGTGCGCCTAACTTTTTCATTTAGATGCACAACCACATATTTTAGTTGCACCCAATATTTCATTTTCAGCGTCGCTTCCCATAGACATAGGTAAACCATTACTCATTATGTAAAGTATTGTAAACAGAAGCATAGGCATAGAATTTTTCTCTTTTATTTTAATCACAGAGCTTTGAAAAACTCAAATAAAAAGATTTAGCAAACAAATATAACTCAAAGAAAAGAAGCAGTAGACGATTTCACCTTTTTTCTTGGAAATGATAATTGAAATGCACATGGAATCCGCGATCTTGAGAGACGTCTTTTTTTAATGAGTCAGCGATCACGCCGATGAACTGTACGCAGGCAGTGTCGTTGTCGTAGGTCAGGTTGACATTTAACCCCTTCTTTTTCATGAGAATTATCATTGATTTGAATTTAGTGAAGGTCAACTCTTCTTGCTATATTCTAAGCAGTGTTAAATTTGATTATCATATCTGATTCCTAACTTGTTTGATTTGCCGCTGACTGGCTGCAGTGAGAGGAGCTGCTCTGCCAGCAACGCACCTGTCACGGCACAAGATGTGCTTTTTAGACAAGTTGTGCTTTTTTAGGGTTTCAATTCTGAATGCTGATGTCGGAATAGCAAAATCACGTTTGCGCGCAATGCTTTGGCCGCACTCTTTGCAGTAAATGCGATGCATCGAGTTGGTCATTTTTCCATAGCGCAGCTATGTTTCTTGATCTGGCTCTGGATCTTGATCTGACTCTGAATTCGGATGAATTAGGAGGGGGGCCAGCGGTAACAACTGGAAAGACATCAGGTGCAACAGGCACCGCAGGATTTTTCTTGACAGAAAAATAATCAATTGTTCTCTTCATTGTGAATATATACCCTTGTTTTTACATTTGTCCTCTCGTTTTGTGTGCTGTGTTTGCCTACAAGGAATGTGGATGTAGTCAACACAGCATGCGACCCCTACTTTGGGAACCAGTAGGTGGTGAGGTACACTTTGGACAGTGTCAACAAGTGTCAACAAGTCAACAGTCTATCACAGGGCTGACACTTAAGAGACAAACACCACTACTTCCAATGTACATAAACAAACCCTGCATTTGTTTGGAGGAGACAGGAGCACCCCTGTAGCACTGTGCTACCACAGAGCCTGGCTTTTATAAGAAAAACACAGTAAACCAAACAAAACCTGTCGCTGCAAGAAAAGTGAGTTTAGGTTTTTATTGCACTGTGAGTAGGTTTTGGCAGTATAAGTAGTTTTAATGTTGTATTGTGATCCTATGTGAGTTTTGTGTGTTCTGATGAGGAAAGTGGGGTAATTTCATACTCTCTGCTGTTTGAAGAAAAACCTGCCTTAAATAATGGAAATTATTTTAAGAGCATTTCTTCAGTTTTCATGCTAAGCAGAACATTTTCTGTGTTGCATGAAACTAGAGAAATTCTCTCAGAACACTTTGCTTGTATGCATGTTGTTGGGTATCTTGTAGGATATTGGGTGTAGTTCTCTTTAGAATATGGGGAATAGATTTTTATTTTTGATGCAATAAAGGAGTATGTAGTTAATAAGGGGATTTCTCTCAACGGCATTGGACACACATCCACAGAAATCAGCTTAAGAACTCCTGTGACAAATACCATACATATCCCAAAAGAAACACAGAAAACCTATTTGGAAGACTCTACTCAGTAAGATGTTTGGAGTCCTCTAGCTGTCTGCATTGCTCAGCATGTATGTGATTGATCACATACATGAGATCTCTGAGACTATTTTGCTGTGGTGGAATGTTTGGCATATCTAGTTTGTGGATGCTACTACATCAGGTTATGCCAGTGGTTCTCAAACTTTTTCTCTCATGCCCCACTTTGGAGCTTGAATATTTTTCATGCCCCCCCCCCCCAACCAGATGATGACAAAACATGTATTCACATAACATACACATGAACATTAAATTCACATTACTTTCAGGAATTTCTGATGTGCAAATAAAAAAACCTTTTCAAACAACTTTTTGTAACATTTGTCGCTTTTTTCAAAGAATAGTGCAATAACTTTGCTTTACTTCAACTTAATTGAAGTACTTTTGGTGACATTTATAACTACATCCCTCCATCAGTCTGTACTTTTCCAAAAATAGAGAAAAAGTAAATTCAATTATAATCACTTTGTAACAAAGATGGTAAAGCTCAATCAAAAAGAACACATGCATGTGACTGGGGTGTAATGTTTCTAACTGTCTTCTTAATTTGTTGGGTCTCACACTGTCATCTGCCAGAGTTTTCAGACAAGAAATACACACTGGTCTCTCCTCATGTCCTCCTTCAATCATTTTGATCCCAAGAGCAAGATAGGCTTCATCGTATTTTCTTTTCAACAACGTCTTGGTTTTTGAAGACTGTACACATATTTTGAACACTGTATTTTGTTTGTCCCTGACCGACTCCTTCACATGAACGAGCTCTGATCTCACTATGTGAGCAACCCATAAACATACAAGTAACACTTTCATTACTCTTCAAATGAGTGCCAATGTGTATGAAATGATCCTTTTCAGTAGATAGACAGCTGCATAACATACATCGGAATGTTGACAGTTCCAGCAGCTCCTGGGAATTTTGTTTTGTTTTTCTCTACTTAAATGAATATGCATAGCATTCCATGTCTTAAAGGTCCATGGCCAGTTTGGTTTTGGGCACGGGTAGCGCTGCCTTTGACGGTGCTTTAGTCTAAGATGTTTCAGAAGGTCATATCTAGAAGATATAGATTTGCTACACAGCCTACAATTCCACATTTGCCCCACCCAAAAAAAACACATCAAATTTTGACGATTGACCTGCAGTCTAAATTACCTATAAATGGACCAAGGTTTCTGCTGCTCTAGCTAACAAAAAAACACACTGGAATTTGATATATATAAATAAACTCTAGCTGGACCCTTACACAAGTAAAAAATAAACTTTATGATGGCCCCCTTTACCTGCAGACACAGTTGCAGTTGGTGCTCTTGTGGTCGGACAGCAGTCACAGTACAGTACAGCACACTTTGGCATTCATAAATGTCTGTAATAAATTTAAAGAGATTGATCAGTTAACATGAAGTTATCAATAAGTAATTACAAAAACACATCCACACGCGCACATAAACACACACAGGCGAGAGCTAGATGCAGAGGTAGAAAAGGGTGAGTGCAATAAGGAGATTGGGAGAAATGGAAATAGAAGAAGGGAGGAAGAGAGAGACAGAGAAGCTGATGCAAAGCAGAAGAAAATATAAATACTTAAACATACTACATAGACATTTTATTTTACCAGGCAAGTAACTGTTCCTGTATAGTTATTATAATTTATATCTGATTCACCATTAAAACAGAAAAGAAAAAGAGAAGAGCTGATTTTTAGTTTTGTTGACAACATTTTTAGTGCCATGTCCTCTGATTAAAAGTGTTCCGATGCATTATTTTATTTTTTGCTATTGGGTCATAGAGGCTGGAAAGACAAACAACTGAAAAACTTCATTGTACAGATCCAGACAAATTCCAGAATATAGAACACAATGTTGCTAAGAAACGCAGCGTTTGTGGACGTCCTGTTTCACGTGTTTGCATGAATGAGTCACGTGCTCCGCCATGCTCATCTCGTATTTTTATCGACTCGTTATCTAGTCTCACTGTCCCATTGCGCTAAAGTTACTCACTATTTCTGCCAGCAAATGTTCCTTCGTGATTAAATAAGCAGAGTGTAACCGTAATGGAGCTCTGCTCCTCTGTACCGGTGTTCAGAAACGCCGCGTCTTCTCTGCTGGAGCCGCTGATTTATCACATATCTTTTGTTCCCGTATCACACGATTTAACGTTATTCTTCAGTTCAATGCTAATAAAAAAGTAATTGAGTATCTAATTTTAAAGCTATAGAAGCACAACTAGCCAAACAAAACACTGTGTTAGCTCGCCATGTGTGATGGACGACTTTCTAAGTTTGAAAACCCACTAATACAGAGAAACAAATAAACTACTTGGACTCCAATTTAT
Source organism: Limanda limanda (assembly GCF_963576545.1). NCBI lineage: Eukaryota > Metazoa > Chordata > Actinopteri > Pleuronectiformes > Pleuronectidae > Limanda > Limanda limanda. The sequence goes on along the minus strand of NC_083638.1, from coordinate 32,612,683 downwards.
GCGGTAAATGAATAGACTGATTTTTGAACAATATTTCGCATGCATATGGAAACTGTTTTTCCCATACCTTTTCATTGCGCCTGACGTGCACCACCAGTAATGTACCTGACTTCCGGTATTTTCTCTTCTCTCGATGTCTGGCACAAACATTTACAATTTTTGAGGATGAGGTACAGAAGTAATAGAGATGCATACATTACAAAATTGGTACAAAGTGAAATCTAAGGTTGGACACCCCAGTGAGCACTGAAGTGAATATGGGCTATACAAACAAAATTTGATTGATTGATTGATTGATTGATTGAAGGCATTAATTTGAGAACTAGGCAAAGAGTAAGACAGAGACCAACAATCACTATAAAAGGGCTACAGACCTCAGCTGCTATGAGAGAATATGGATCAACCACATCAAGAACACTGCATAAAACTGTCCGGCCATTCCCTAAGAACCATGTCAACCTGCAGTTTATTTTGCACTGCGTTAAGATAAAACAAAGCTAACCATTATCGTCCAATGCAGCATTAAAGCTGTTTATTTAAAATAATATATTATTGTATTTTGTAGGCACTTCTATACCCAAACACAGCTGCAGGTCTGCTGCTAATACAGACACACACTACTGCTGCTACAGTAACCAGAGACTGGTTAGGGTGTTAGCTGCAGAATCATTAGATTATCAAACCATTGCCAATATGATCAAAAGGAGCTGCTTGAATAAAATGTGATGCCTTTAGGACAGAGATTAATACGTGGATACATTTTTGATTTGAACTGAACCCATCTGGTGATCAATGAAGACTTCCTTTATCTTAATGCTGTGTTCTGTTCATTTGTGTTTTTTAATTTATTAGTCTGCATGAATGATACCTGCCTGGCTCAGTACAATATAAATTAAAATGGTTAATGATATTGTCTTAGGTCCTTTAAAACGTAATTAAGTAAGGAAATATGTGCTCTCTCAGACTGGTCTATGGCTACTTTGTAACACCTGCTGTATGAAACTCACCATATATTCCTTTACAAGTTTCTCATGGTCTTCGTTCAGGTAGGTGCACAAGGACTTCAGGATGCATGCTCGTCTTGTATGTATTGCATCATCCTGAGGAAAAAAAGGGAAAAAATTCTGATTATATTATGAATTTTAGGCAGAAGTTAAAGAAAAAAACGATTCTGCAGGCTTAATAGCAATCTGCAAGTTTTGAGCATGGTATTTGTGTGGTTGACAATACTTTGGTCTCAGGAGCCCTAAAGGCAAATACTCAACATCTATACAAAATCTCAACCTAATCAGACACAAAATGAGGCAGGTACACATGCACATGGTTTGTTTATTCTGACCGAAAAGTTAATTATGTGATTTTACCAATTACTTCACAATCTTTTGCTGAAACTTATGTAATCAGTATAAATAACATGATTCATTGTTTTGATCAAGTGCCCCACCTTTGCATCTAAAGATCTCCATCATGCGTGAAGAGTGCCGGTCAAGCTCAGCAAAGAATGTAGATAGCAGAGGTACAGTTGATATGCGCATGAACTCTTTATGGATCTGAAAAACATCTCACCTTATTCAAAAATTACAACAATAAACAACCTACGAAGGATGAAGAATTAATTACTATCTGTTTGATCACTATATTATATCAATGTCAGTGAGGAGAAAAACAACTGTTCAACACTATTATATTTGATTTGGCATTATCTTTCTGTACTCCGTGTGCGCACTGTCTTGGGGCATATGTAAAACCTCATGACATGTACCTCGTTCTGAGTGAACAGAGCTGGCTATCTGCTTTTGAAGTCGGCCACCAAGGGCTGTCCTTGAAGAACTTCTTGCTTTCTATATGAGAAAGTCTTCTCCATTTTCTCTGTCACAATATGGACATTTTTTTTCTTCTTAGTCTCCGAAAGCAGTTCAATTTTCTCGTTTTCCAGAGTGTCATCGAGTACTAAATGTTTGGTATCGTGACCTCCCTAGTCGCTGTTCAGTAATGCAGCACTTGTCTGACACCTTGTTGGTCCGTTTGAATTACTGCTTGAGTACTGACTGTATGGAGATTTCTTTTCCTTTTCTGCTGTGATATTGACACCCATGGAATTTCAATAATATTGGAGGGTACTACCACATTTCTGGTATTGTGACATTATAAATTATTTCAGAAGAAAGTAGAGTGAATATGTTAAGGACTGTATAATAGAAGTGAGGCTGAATGAAGCATGTTTTTTAAAAGCTGCCCGAGGTACAGCTGCTTCCTGAAGGATCGGAGGGGAAGCAGCTGTGGCAGAGTGAGGAGAATGGGTCGTCTACTGTTCAGAAGGTCAGTGGTTTGATCCCCAGCCACATGTCAAAGTGTCCTTCTGCAAGATTCTGAAGTGAATGTTGCGTGACAAGGAAGTGTTAAATATAGAAGCACAGTTTGAATGTGTGATAATGCGTGAATGTGACCTGCAATGTAAAACCCTTTTACTAGTTTGTCACACAAACACACACATACACGTGGAGTGTGTTACATTTGTCTTATCTTGACCCGAAAACAGACACAGGGAGGGAATGGTTTTGAATGATAAAGCTTTTTAATTTAAAGCTGTAGCAGGCAGATGACAGGCCCGTGGCTGGCTGAGGCTGAGCTTGTGACTCTGTGAGCTGGAGCGAAGGCAGGCAGGTTGGATCTGGCCATCCAGAGGCACAGAGGAAAATTCACGTTAGGAGATTCCACAAGAAGCATACGAACAAAACTTTTACACTAGAGTAGTTCAAAGCAGCCAAGAGAGTATACCACTGTGGTGACTGAAACAATCTGCTGATGAGTGGAAAGAAGACCGGGGTTCTTGTAGAGCGGGTGATAGGTAGTTGAGCCCAGGACTGGAACTCACGCCAGGTGCAAGGATTGTAGACCGTGCCCACGCACACACACTCACACAGGGAAGGAGGGGGCACAGAGAACAGGGAAAATAACATAGTAACGGCCTGAGCCGTCACAGAGTGACATTTGGTTTGGGATATTCTAATTGGACTGTGGTTGAATAATCTACCTATAAACATACATTTATGGATCAGACCAATGTATTTGTATGAAAGTGAGTGTGAATGTTTGTGTTTTTTTGCTGACACATAAAGCCAAGTGGGGATTCAAACTCGGACTCAATCCTTAATCAGTCCCTAATCATCCACATGACATACATATCCCATTTCTGCCAGGCATATTTTGTTTATCAGAATATAATTGGATAGAGCTTGACCACAGGAGATCAAACATGCCAAGCACCCAATATGCATTGACAGGTTGTGATCTGATTGACCAAATCACCTCCAGTCCCATTTCATGCAGTTGCATTGTCCAATGCATATACAGCAACTATGTGGCCATGTCAACTGTTCCAAACCAGTGAGGTATAGCAGTTTGGCAGCTAGCAACCATTTGCCAGTAAACACAGGAAGCAGTCCTCTCCTCAGTCCTAACTTTATTCAGGACACCTGACGATAGAGTGAAGATTACAGCATCTGTAAAGCATGAAAACTGAAAGTTTTAGCTCTGTGGATGGCTGACATCTTCTTCACATCTTCATTTGTGGGACCTTCACCAACAAGAGGAGAATGTAACATGAGCTTGACAGAAGGATCACATTTAAAAAAAATCTCAGTGTGGACACTGGAGACACATATACCAGGTGTAAATGTTTTCAGGTTAAAATTATGTCTGAATGTTAAACACACAAACACAAAAACAGACGAGCTGAGACAAAGTTTGCTGCAGTGCAGTTTAAAATCCACTGAAGTTGTCCTAGATTGTAATTTTGTGTTCAATTCCATTATAATGATATTCATATCACTGATATCTGGGCCAATCACAGAGTTAGGGAAATTAGATGGAAGGAGTAGGGACAAACATCATTAAAATGCATGCATCAGCATGTGTCCTCAAGAAGATTGAAATAAACTCCCAGAGTTATTTCTGACCTGTATTCTGCATTTGGGGCAATATCATTCCCCCCACTGTTTTCTAATAAGTCAAGGCTTCACAAGAAAAGAGTGGGGATGTATTATTTGTGGTCTTCAAATTTGAGTTTGAGTTCCCTCTAAGGAGGGTGCTGTGAGATGCTTTACTTGTGGGTTTCTTGCATTCGCTCAAATAATAAGGCAGTGTTGACTTTATTTAGCTCTACTAATAAAAGAGTGAGTTAACTTCAAATAAACCTTTTCTTTCAGGAAAAACACTAGTTTTCACATTTTAAAATGAGAATGCGGTCCTAAATAATATGCATCAATCAGTATTACCCAAGGCAAGTGACTTTATTTATGCAAAGTTACTTTGTTACTAATCAGATTCATGAATCTGTACTCACATAACACATAACACACAAGCACATATCAAATAAATTACTGTGACTTACACTTTCCAACAGTATCATTATATCCATAAATTCTCATTGAAATGATGCTTTAGTACATGCTATCAGATCATTCACTTTTCCTAAGCAACAATGTAATGCAGTGACATTTGTCTGTATCTGCATATGTACTGATAACCAGTTGGTAATTGCAGCTGTAGTTATATTTGAGATGGGGATGGAAGTTTTCCACATATGTTCACCAGATGGGATTAAAATCACCGCTCAGCAATGCAAATCATCAGAATGTAGTTTTAGATAAACAAGATATTTCTTACATTCTTAACAACAGCATGTCAAAGTTATCATGATGAGCATGTTAGCTTGCTGATGCTAGCATTGAACTCAATGCACTGCTGTACCTGAGTAAACACAGCACGGACGGACGCCTACAGCTCAGGGGATTTGAAGGAGCTCCGGAGTGCTATTAGCAGGACAACTTGTCAACTTGTCACTGCTTCAGTCTGTAGTTCCGACATGCTTCAAGGAGACCATCATTGTCCCTGTTCGGAAGAAACCCAAAACCCTTTCGCGTGAACGCATCATGAAGAGCTTTGAGTGGTTAGTCAAAACCTTCATCACCTCTTCCCTCCCTGACTCACTGGACCCACTTCAGTTTGCATACAGGCAAAATAGGTCGACTGCAATGCCATCTTCCTTACCCTACCCACTGCTCTCTCCCACCTGGACCAGAGGGACACATAGTTTTATTGACTACAGTTCAGCGTTCAATACCATCGTGCCCCTGAAGCTCGTCTTCAAGCTCAGAGAACTTGGGCTCAACATCGCCCTCTGTGATTGGATCCTGAACTTCCTGACGGGGCGACCCCAGGCTGTGCGGATAGGCAGCACTACATCCTCCACCCTGACTTTCAACACCAGAGCCCCCCATGACTGAGTGGCCACCGACAGCAACACCATCATCAAATCTGCTGATGACAAGCTTGTCATAGGCCTTAACACTGATGAGGTGGCCTTCAGAGAGGAGGTCAGAGCCCTGTCATCTTGGTGCCAGGACAACAACCTCCAACTACAGGAGGAGACAGGGAGAAGAACACGCCCCCTTCTCCATCAACAGGACAGAAGTTTCAGGTTACTCGGGGATCAGTGATGACCTGACTTGGACGTACCACAGACTCGAGACTCTAGCAGAAAGATGGCCAGACAACAGCTCTTCTTCCTCCCCAGGCTGCGGAGTCTAAACATGGACCCCAGAATTCTCTGCAGCTTTTACAGATGCAATACATAGAGTATCCTGACTGGCTTGAATGGTATGGCAGCTGCACCGTCCTGGCTCTACAGAGGGTGGTGAAGACTGGTCAGCACATCACCAGGACGCAGCTACCATCGATGGAGGACCTCTACACCCAGCGTTGTAGGAAGAAGGCCGAAAGGATTATCAAAGACCCCTTTCACCCCAGCCATAAACTGTTTTCCCTGCTGCTGTCTGGCCGACGGTACCGGAGTATCCGGGCCGACAGCACCAGGCTCAGAGATAGTTTCACCCCCAGGCCATAATACTGTTAAACTCTTCTAATCTGCCATAAGTCTGTCATTCCTCTAAATTTCCCATTGCAATATTAGCACGACCCAATCAGTATTACCTCCGTTATTAAATTATTCATTCTACTCAGCAGGATACTTTATTTTAGTTCATAATTTCTATTTCAGGTGTACATTTTATTTCAAAACTTTTGTTGTTTTATCTTTTTAATTTTATATATTTAATTACATTTTTTGTATTTAATTTTTTTGAAAATGTTTTGCTTGTGTGGCATATTTTTGAGCATGGCTACAAGGGAGCCTGTGACCCAAGAATTTCATTGTCTGTATGCTATTGCCACAATGTGCAAACACTTTGAACAAGATAAATTCAAGCTTTAAACGGGTTATACAACAGTAACAGACAACAGACAGCAACTAAACATTACAGCCATGTTCAGTTCATAAAGATTTGATTAAATCTCAAAGAAACAGCATGTTTGTTGATCAGTTGCAATCAATACTTTTGTTAACCTTTAAATAATACAGTATATAGCAGGGGTCACCAACCTGTTTGAGACTGAGAGCTACTTCAAAGGTACTGAGTAGTACGAAGGGCTACTTGTTTGATACAAACGTCCTGCAGTGTTGGGGAGTAATGGAATACATGTAACGGCGTTACGTATTTAGAATACAAATTATGAGTAACTGTATTTCGTTACAGTTACAAATTAAATAGATGGTATTCAGAATACAGTTACATTGTTGAAATCAGTGGATTACATGACGGTACTTCTCTGTTTCACGAGTTTATTCGCTCTCTCTTAAATACACCGGAGGCAAAGCCCCCAGGAAGCAGCTGGAGACCAGGGCTGCCGTAAGAGCGCCCGGGCCCCCGGCGGCGTTAAGAAGCCTCACCGCTACCGGGACCGTTACAGGCCCGGGACCGTGGCTCTGAGAGAGTTCCGTCACTACCAGAAATCTACGGAGCTGCTGATCCGCAAGCTGCCCTTCCAGCGCCTGGTGAGAGAAGACCGACCTGCGCTTCCAGAGCTCCGCTGTCATGGCTCTGCAGGAGGCCAGCGAGGCACGCCGGGTTCACACCGGACGCTGAAGCGTCGGGCAGCGCTGATAATATCACCCGTTGACCCAGTAGTATTAAAGCATATGGTCACTTGTTGCTCCAACATTAACTGCAACAGCGTCCCAATTTAATGACATCCATCTTCAAGAACTTCTCCGCTGTTTGCTCCGTTCAATGTCGGGTGTCGAGGGTAAATTACGTATTCTCCACTCAAGCCAATGGGGAGCCCCCCCCCCTGTCTTTTTATCTTTATGACAGCTTGTGTGTCTGTATGGATGGGCAGAGGGGGGCATTTAATAATGTTATTGGTAAAATTAAAACTCCAGGACAACAGAAGGGGAATACAAACTATGGGATGCATACTATCATTTATATCATATAAAATATGTCATCAATATCGTTTAAAATCATTTTTAAGAGTGTTTCCTGGCGTGATACGCTCGCGTCAAGCGCAAACAAAAATAGACTCGACACCGAAACGATCGCTGCACTGCGCGAGTCAGCCTTGGCGCAGCGCGGTGCTTCAGCCTCCAGTGGGACCGGCACAGAGGTTGCAGTGGATGGGAGCCGGACATCCAGCTGGCCCGCCGCATCTTGCGGAGAGAGAGTTTAAACTGCTGCTGCTCCACTGACTATAACAACACTCGCGTCCTGGATAACAAAGTTCCACAGATCACCTTTTAATATTAATAATAATAATATATGTGAAGAGACTGTCTGATCACGTTAATGTTAATTATTCCTCACAATAATTATTAACAAAGATTTCCACAACAATGATGGTAGGAAACAGATATATTAATACGTGCAACATTTATTTCTGTTAATCTGTTTCAACTTTGCTTAAATTCAACTTAATTGAAGTAATTTTGGTGACATTTATCACTACATCCCTCCATCAGTCTGTACTTTTTCAAAAATAGATAAAAAATAAATTAAATTATAATCACTTTGCTAGAACGATGATAAAGCTCAACCAAAAAGAACGCATGCATGTGACTGGGGTGTAATGTTTCTAAGTTTCTACTTAATTTGTTGGGTCTCACACTGTCAGCTGCCAGAGTTTTCAGACCTAAAATACACACTGGTCTCCTCATCACCTCCTTCATCACTATGAACCCAAGAGCAAGATAGGCTTCATCGTACTTTCTTTTCAACTTGGTTTTTGAACACTGTGTCTTGTTTGTCACTGACCGGCGGCTGCACGTGAACAAGCTCTGATCTCACTGTGTCTCTCTGAGCGAATGATTGGGGGCGGAGCCCCTGGTGCTGTCTGGGGCTGTCCATTTCAAATTTAATTATTATTTTTTTTTTTTTATTTTAATTTTTTTTTTTTTAAATTTAGAGCAGGCCTTGAGGGCGACTCGCGGGCCCCTGCGGGCGACCAGGTGCCCGCGGGCACTGTGTTGGTGACCCCTGGTATATAGTATAGTTATTGACATTTCAAGTACTACCTACTAAGGCCTCATTTCCCCACAGAGCCTCTTGCTCTGTGAAAAAAGGCAGAAACAGTCAAATCAGTGAATATTTCATTCAGGACTGGGTCTCTTCAGGGCCAGGTCTGTTCTGCCCGACTTAAATCGTATTTACTGCTTTAATTAGACTATCTCAGGAGACAATACAGCTGAAACACAGCCTTAAGTGATTCAGCACAACTCCATTCCCAAATCTAGGGGCACTAAATGTAGACTACAAATTACATGTCTTGGACATAGGTCAAATTTGGGCAAAAATGAAAAGAACAGTTTTCCTTTTATTCCTTTCTTTATTTGATAACTCACACACAGTGTTGTGCATGAACGAACGCAAAAGAACGCGTTCATTGAAAACGCTCACTTTTATGAGAACGCAACTCAATGACAATTAATGAATTTGAACGGTGAACACGTTCATATTGCAGCGTCCTCGCTTATAGACGACAGGAAACTTCTCTCTTTGTGTTTAACTTTATTAAAGTCCAGCGAACACGACACACTTCTTGATCGTAACTCGACACTCCTATCATCCATCACTGTATTCTTCACTCTACTTCCTCATTCACCCTTGACACGCCAACTCATCAGCCAATGAGAGCCTGCCCTCCCACAAAACCCTACAGCCATTGGCCTAGAACTGTCACGTGCCCCACCCCTACCTGTTCACTGACCCTCAGGACATTTCAATACTTTCTCAACAGGAGAGACGCTATCTAAATCGAATGCTTGCTCCTCAGAGCCCGTAGCATGTCCGCGATGTAGCCTAACCTAAACCAACTAACTCGACTTCGCACCACTACGTTACACATGATTCACATAACACACGTAGACCAAACAAGCAACGCATTCCAAGTGTCTTCTCCTCTGGCCCGTGTCTCGGCTCCGAGCCGTAGTGGGAGCTCAGCTCACTGGTTATCTTGGCTCGCTGTCTGCCAGTAACCAGCCATCCGGACCACTCCGTGGATCAGGAGGAGGAGACGGTTCTTGGAATGCAGCCACTTTATTTCTCGGATAAACAGCAGGAGCAACACTCGCATACACACACTTGTAGCGTCTTTTCCCAGAATACCCAAGTGAACTATGTCACACACTACAAACTTTCCTTAAAGGGACAGGCCACACCTGCAACACAACAGCTCTCGGTCTCATATACAAATGGCAAGAGAAAGGAGAGACGCAGACTCAGCAACTACAGCCGATGCACCTTATTATTATCTGAGGGATTTTTACAAACTATCTGATAAAGATTCCGACAGTAAAGGCAAGGGGTAGCGATGGATACAGTTCTTTAAAAAAAAGTTAAGTCTTTCATTCTCACTTTCCACCTTAAAACTATGAAATGAACTGAAATATGAACTCGTTCAGAATTTAAATGGTGAACTATGAACGTGAACTATTCATTTTTACTTGTATGAACTGAACTTTGAACTAGTTCATGAGAGGTGTGAACTTGCACAACACTGCTCACACAGCTTTTGAAAAATATTCTGATTCTAATTAGGCATTTTTGAATTGCTTGTTGAATAAAGCACTTTGTAAGAGTAGATAAAGCAGGTGTAATGTGAGCTCTACAGATCACAAAATGCTCAAGTGGCTTCTCCCAGGAGGGTGTAATGCTGCGTCAAATCTATGCATGTTTCCTCTTTGTTACTAACACACTACTAATCCATTTAACCTCCTCTCCTCCTACTCCACTGCAATAAAAGTTACTAATGGATTTAGGGTATGTGTTTGTGTGTGTGTGTGTGTGTGTGTGTTTGTATCGAGTGTAAAATCACAGTGCAACTTGCCTCTTGGCAGTCAGGTTTCCTCAGGGACCAGAGGGGGTTACCGTGGATACGACAGAGCTGCCCTCATCCACTTCCAGACTGAAAGAAATGGAGGAGCCATTTCCATTCATTGGCTGGTTTAAATCAATCTGTATCTGGCTGGGTGGTTAACGGACTGGTGCACTGACCCGGGGTCAAGAGGGAATGGGGGAGAGAAAGGAGAGGAGCACTGACACCGAGGAGGATTTAAACTTGATACATAAAACTGGTATTAGCAAGAGATTTGTGAAGGTGTGGTCCTGCTGCAGAGCAGAGTCTACAGACTCCGCTGAGGCTGTCGACTTTGAATGTGCATTGTGTGTAATCTCACAATTAGTATGTACTAAGGGGTCAAATTTCCACAGATGACAATTACGATATTTTCCATTTTCTCATCTATTGCAGCACTTGCTTTTAGTGATTAGTCATAATTTTTTTTTATGAAGACATTCAAAAGCAACAGTGTTTCCTTTTGGAATTCCACTTATTTTCATTTAGTTTCTGACTTTTTAAAAAACCTCATTGTGGATATGTTTACTGATATCAATATACAGCAGATATGGATTGAAAGTTTGTTTATAACTGTTGTATTCTAAAGAAATTTCAATCAGGAGAGACTTTAATTCAACGGTTTAACAAACATTTATTGACATGCCCACAGAGAAAGTGATGTGAAAGTCTTTTGGCGTTTTAGACCCCTTTGTGTTGTCATCAGGACTAGAAGGGGGTGGAGCAGAACGTTGGATAGGAATACTACAGCTTGGTTATCGCAAAGGACAGATGGGATGGATCACAAATAGAGTGAACAACGAGTTGCAACTTGGAAAGATAGGGGCCAGGGGCTTGTGAGCAACTGTCCTTGAAACAACCCCCCCTCCCCCAAAAATAAGGGAAAAAAAGTGAATAACTGCAGAGAATTGGAGGAATGCACCTGCGTTTCGTAGAAGAAAGTTATTCCATTTCAGTGATTGCGCAGATGGGACCAGAAACACAGGTCAGATTGGCACCTTTCATCAAGCGTTAGTAGATGTAAATTTGGTCGAGATGCCATGTCAAATGGATGGGAAATGAAGGAGCGCCATGAGGGATGACGCGTGTGCGAAGAGAACACCTGTTGGTTTGTGATATTTTTAACTGCACGGGTGGATTCTGTAATGTTGCGAATGCGCTGCAATTTAAAACGTTTCCATCTGACGGAGAGACACCGAGACATGGAAAGCAGAGTTTAAGTTGGAGAGGGACAAACGCGCCTTGAGCTGTCTTGAGGGGAAACTAAAGGTAACAAATCATCCAGCAGATGGAGAACAGCTGGAACTCTCAGGAACAGAGCGTTTGGACAGTTGGTTACAGATGCTCGGCTCCAACACCCGAAAGTCGGGCGCACCACAAAATTATCTTTTGATTCCAAACGGATGCTGAACGATTTCACTGCGAATGATGTATGAGATGATTACGAAAGCATCGGTTATGTCTGCTTTACGAGACCAAGCTCCATGATCTGCAAGCTTTATTCATTCATTTTGAATTATCACCAGAGGCTTAATTAAGAGAGAGAAGCTCTGGTGTAATTAGACTATTCATGCTTTCGATCAGGACCAGAGCGGGGAGCAGAGTCCTGTTCTGCTATGAGGCATAATGATGCAACATTACTCATTGAGATCAGTGAGCCATGGTTGTTTATTTTTCGAACTTAATAGAATTTCACACTGTACAGCTATTGTCATTTACCTTTATACGGTCAGAGAGTTTCACTGTTATGACATAGAGATTAAATATATGTGTCAATTTTCACAAAAACAACCTGAACACATTGCTTTCTACTCCGTTGTGATTTTTGTAATTGGTGGGTGTAGAGGCAGTAATATTCAGCCCATCAAACTTTATGAGTATATATCCCATTTTGTCAGTTATGACCAATCAGAGAAATGGCCAACTCCCACAATGCAAGCTCCCACACTGATGAATAGGATTTTGGCATGCCAGCCGCCAGCAAAAATGTGACATGTATTAAAGCAATTATATAAATAACATGGATAGATAAAACCTGTGTTAACCTTTAGAACTGAAATCATTATTCCATAAAGCAGATTTGGTTCAAATGGTTATAAAGTATAGACAGTCAACAAAGTGACAACAAAGAAGTCAAAACATTTATGTATGGCTTCTGTTGTGTAATCTATATAATACTTTTTCCTTCAAATTTCAGACACACTTTGAATATATTATATCTTTTCATTTTATTAAGGTTGTTAAATTCTTCTACAAATCAGGTAACAAACTGATATGAGAATTGGATATTCTCAACATCTGTATCGGGAAGCTACATAGCTCTGCACTATAATGGTTAGTTAAATGGTTAATTGTCTGATCGTTAAACATCGAATAAGAATGAACTAGCTTTTATATTCTTAGCTTGAATTTAACTTATTGTATCACATCTGTTTGATACACAGTCTTGTTTTCACTTGTTTGTAGTTTTTTTACAGTGCAGTCTGAAATGAGCTGTTATTTGCGTACAGGTGTGCTGAAACCAAAGGCCAATTGCAGGATAGCTGACTTAGAGTGTTTTAACTCACATGTGCCTACATTTTGTGCTCTGCAGTGCTGCTTTTCCTTTTTCATTCCCAAACACCAGCCTGACTTCTGATCACCTAACCACTTAAGCCCCCGCTAAACCATCCAGTCATTGTCCGCTAGCTTCAAGCTAAAATAACACTCTTTGTGATTAATGGCTGCAGAGAAAAGATCTGACATAATGTGTGCTCATTTCTGAAAATTGTATATCTCTTTCATATACAGGACCTTGCAGTTGGCTGAAAAAACTAAAGCAATTAAGACCTGTCAACTTATTATGCCTGTCATGAAAATAAAATATAGGGTAATGTGCAGAGAGAGAGAGAGAGAGAGAGAGAGAGAGAGAGAGAGAGAGAGAGAGAGAGAGAGAGAGAGAGAGAGAGAGAGAGAGAGAGAGAGAGAGAGAGAGAGTAATGAGCATTCTTTGATGAATGACTGGATCATGAAATCTACTTGGCTGCACATTTCCCTCTGCCATACCTCACTGTGTATTCCAGATGTTCCATGCAGTGGTTGGTATGGAAGCCCCAGGCGATGGACATTTGGACCTGTGAGCATGTGTGTTATATGACTGGCAGGTAAAGCAGTGGGTGTGGGTGGTGCGGTGTTCCTCTTTCAGCAGCTTTATAAGCCGATGCAGGCTCGATTCCACGACAACCACAGGGGGAAAGTGTTAAAGCCAGATGTCACAGCTGATCACACTGCTGCATGTTGGGCCAGGAGGCAACCTTTAATGTCTGCTTTTTGTCAGGAAAGTGTGTGTGCAGCAGTTAAACAATGGACCCAGACACATACATACAAACTAGAAATTGAGAGCTGTCAGTACACATTTGTTCACAGCTGTTTATGATAGAAACACATAGGGTTTTCATCTAAATGTTAAAAGATGCACAAACTCTGCATCCCACAATCAAAGCCAAGCAATGTGTGTCAGTATGTAAAACATATCAAAATGTATTCAAGGGTCCATGGCAGCCTCTTAAACCACTCACTTTAGTATTTTCCAAATGTTCACTTTGCCAATAAATTGTGGAAAGCATTACGTGGAGATCGGTGTAATGCTGTGGGGAAACTGTAAGTGTTTTAAAGACTCTGAATGCAAAGATCAACTGTGAATAAGTAGATTAGGCTGAAGGAGTTGTGTCAATGAACATGTTTACAGGTAGAATGTTCAGTATAAACCTGCCTGTTGAAAATAATGTCCACGTACAACAGACCTTATTTGCAACAGGAAACAGTTATCACATTTATTTTACAAGCATGAGAGGGTAAAATGTTTTTAAATAAAACCATCTTCAATACTATATATGCAACTGGCAACCTTGAAAATCCATTTTGTGACATAAAAACATCTTTAGTAAACAGGCACATTTTGGGTCACTTTTCAAATCTACAGGAGGTAAGAGTTCTAAGGTACTCAATAGACAAATTATGGATGTAATACTCCTCTAAAGTTAAGGGTAAAAAGACAAGGTCAGATTTATTTATTCAGATCAAGTGGTACAGGAGGCACTTCCAAATGCTTTACAGACCTATAAAACTTAAAAGAGATTGCAAAAACATGAGTACACATTAGGGGCCAATACTGGTATGAAAACAAGAGACACAAAATCTAAATATTATTTGTTGTAGTATAAACATTAGAAGGCAGAGGAATATAACAGGGTTTTAAGCTGCTTTTAAAGGAGTTCAGATCTTGGGTAAACATGTGATCATTTCTGGCAGCAGGAGCTTGAATAAAGGATTGAATTCATAAACTACACCATGTGTTCAGAGTAATGAAAGATGTCACCCACTGTAATTGTGTGGCTCACTGATGTGTTTTAGTACATTTTGGACAACAATGGAGGTCTAGTCTGAGGGTTAAGGACTTAGGTTGTCACATCATGTTAAAGCCCTATGAGACGAATTGTGATTTGTGAATATGGACTATACAGATAACATTTGATTGATTGAATGATTGATATTCCTTGATAAAAAAATTTAAAAAAATTAAAGTAGCACTTAAATGGTACCTACTTAGAGATCTTTGTAGTGCTTTCTTGAACGAAATTATACTTTCTGGATTCTCTTTGTTCTGGGTTTGTACCCTCATGGTTGAATGCACTTATTGTAAGTCGTTTTGGATAAAAGCGTCAGCTAAATGAAATCTAATAATAATGTAATATGGTACAGAGGGAGGTGATATGTTAAACTGTGGCTACTCATATAGTGTTTGGGAGAAGTACTTTCAGAGTTGGGTTAGTTTGTTTTATGTTTTATTTCAATTTTATTTTTTAACAATATAAAATAGAAGTACAAGTACATCAAAATAAAAATGTGGAATATGGCCAAAATGGCCACTAAATATAAAATAGCAGGTTTCCTGGGGCGTTCTTCCAATTGCAACTGAAAATTTTTTTGTTTGTCTTGTCATGATACACCTGTGTATTGGTTTTTGTGAAGACTGGTCAATGTGAACACGTTCCAGGGGTCTCGGGGGTCACCGTTGAGGCATTTTGCGACGCCCATTGAAAATTCCTCCAGAATATGTAAATTTTCACCACTTTCTAGCTTTCTGCAAATTTTGGTAAGAATTTGAGCATGGTAAAGCCCTCAAAAAGCCAATTCATTTGCCTGAATAATAATAATAATAATCCTTACAATTTCAATAGGGCCTCACCTGACCTTTGATCAGTGCTCGGGCCCTAATGATTCGCCTAACTTATATATATGATAGTACAGATGCATGGATACTGATTTGATTACAACATTTAAAGAAGAATATTGTAATGAAATATCAGCATTTTAATGAGGAACACAAATACAATCTAGATATTGTCATCTGTAGTTAATAACGTCTTTCCACAGTTGAAGCTGATGCTGTCTGCAGCACATTAAGTTTTCTCTGTGCGAGATCAGTTCCCATCCACAAAGAGTAGGTAAAAAGATTGATCCTTTCCGAAGCTGAAATATCAATAACAAATTCCTTGACCCCTGCTTCTAGACTGCTGTCACATGCGATATAAATGACGTTATTTATATTTTTTATAAGAATCATTAATCTACATGCCCACATTTATAAACGATGGACCCAGGTTCCAAAATACTGGAATTCCGCTTAATATGAGGTCCGAACTTTGCCATGTATGCTATAGAAAGCGCAAACATGGTGTTTCATTTTAAAAAGTCTTTTGAGAATTTGGTGAGAGGTTCAATTTAATGTGGAACTAGCTAATGTTCCTGGATACCTACAACATGAAATCATTGAGCTGCAAAGTAACAACAAGCTCAAAGCTACAGAAGATACCACAGCATCCCTCTGCTTGAACTATATGAACTGCATGTATGTTGTGAGGATTTTCTCATTCTGAGGAGACATTCACAATCTACTGCTGTGAGCAGCAGGAAACAGGTCTTGCAAAGAATCAGTTACAGCAATTGCATCTGAGAGGTTAGTGTGATATATGTGTTCAGTAATTTGGGAAGGCCCTCAGAGTCACCCATTCTAACAGCACATCCATGACATCCATGCTGGCATATACAGTAATGTGTGAAGATGGTCAACAATAACAGTTTGTTCTTTGAAGAATTTCTAGCTATAAATGTTGCATGAGGGATACAGAATACAGTGGGCCACTGAGTAACGGTATGAGGCTGATGATGCTTGAAAAGACTCAAAACTGAACTTAAAGGGAAAGTTCACCCAAATGTTTTTAATTCACTCATCATCTACTCACCAGTATGAAAATGGAGGGGTGGCGGAAGTGTTTCAGTCCAAAAAACACTTCAGCAGTGTCAGGGGTAAACAGCGTTGCAGCTGAATCTAATACAAATGAAGTCAATTGCGAGCACTTCTTTAGACGTATTAAAACAACAGACAAAAAAACTAACAAGCCTCCATACTTCCTTGGGGCGAGTAGGAGGATTCACTTTCATGCTACATTGGTTTTGAGTTAGATGCTAATGTCAGCATGCTTGACAAAAATGAAAGAAGGGTGCCGAACACACACACACACACACACGCACACACACACACATACAGTGGCTCAGTGCTCCCTGAAATGTTCTTAATGTGGATTCTGGTGAACAGACGATGACAATTTAACAGCCATCAAGAATCACAGACGGAGTGACGCACCAACGCTAAAAATGTTTTACAACACTATCACCAAATCCCAATAGAGTTGACCAGAGCACCAAATTACTCGTGGCTCCAGGGGTGCTTTCAAACAACAAACTGCTGAGCAGGATGTAAAAGGGATACACCTCAACACAGGTTTTCTATATCAGGACCTTTGATAAAATTCCCACTATCGACAAACACGTGTGTTTACCCACATAGGAAAACCTGGATGACAAAGGAGGTCCAAAACCCTCTAAGAGACTGCAGCCGTCAGGTCTGCTGACAAAGAATACTTACATTAACATATTGGCCAGATGCTTTTAACTAAATCAACTTGTAACAGGGGGACAATACTTTGAAAAAAATTCAAAACCTTATTCAAAAGCCTGTTTGGGATTTGTTGTTTTTCTTGGCCTGTGTTAATGCTCCAGAACCTTTTCATCAGTGAGTCCTCCTCAAACAGTTCTACAATTTAGGGTCACATTCCATTTTTATTGTGCTGGACATTAGCTTTTAATATATAGTCAGAGTGAAATTGTCTTCATCCCACCATGTTTATATGAAATGAAAATGGTTGGCAATGTTATTTGTTAAACTAATGAATTTGCTTGGCATTCCCGTGTTCCTGTGCTATTTCAGCGGTCTGTTAAGCAATCAAAAAAAGTTTACAACTTTTCAAAATAAAAACTCAGTAATTCAGCTTGATATAAAGCAAATTGACAAACAGGAAGTAATTATATGAAAGCCTTTGCCATGATGGAGATCAGCACCTGTGTTGTGTGTCTTCGTGAGTCAGATATAATGAAATAACAATAATTTAATTATCGAAATCATCAAAACCACTGTTGTAGTTTATCAGAGAAATAAAGGAACACGTGTTCAAATTGATTCACCTGAGGTTCACTGCCCCTTTTCTACCTGGGCCTTTAACAATACACATACCAAGTATTATGTCGATAAGTTGAACGATTGATGCAGCTCCTTTGAACACATTGGGTAAACCTCCCTACATTTAACTTTCAAGCTAATTATTGTATTATTATATATGATGTTTTAATCCAGCAAGTTCTATAAACAGCCACCAGTCGTTTATCTCAACCCTCTGATATGAACTATCGGAGTGCTTCCTAAATTAATGCCCCTACTGGCATCAAGAGACGTGCCTCAGATAAACTGTTTAAGCTGCCTCCTATGAAAATATAGCTTGCACCCTACTTAACATCTCCTTATGGTGTTTTTTGTATAAAAGAGTATTTCCACTCTGGAACCACTGTTCAAAAAACTTACTATAATAACAGATGTTCTCTTTCATGATCAATAATAGTTCCTTTACAGTCAAATGCACAGCTATGGCTTATTATGAGCTGGTTACACAAACAACCTAGGGGGTGTGTTTATTATGGGCAGACAGCCTCTTTAAATCTAGATCTACAATATTTGGAGCAAGATACTCAAAAAAAAAGATATGCAAAGTACACAGTCTTCACTGCTATCCGCCGTGCCTCATCTCATTGCCAGGTTGCAAACTTCGGCCACAGAATCTGTAGTTTCTGGTTCCTCAGGCAATACAAGGTAATTACAGATCTCCAATTGAATTGCTGGCATTAAGTTATTTTCAATTTTAGATAAATTATGAAGCTAAAGCTAAGGGATATGGAATGATTTATGGATGACTGGTGGATCACATGCTGATTCCTCTCTGTATAAATTCCCATCAAACTCATCCCTTGGCAAAACATCTGCTAAGCGCATTTATTATCAAAAACAAATTATTTCTTTTGATAGCAATGATCCTCTGAGATTTACACTGATGTCACCCACAACGCCCAGAAGACATTTTAGTGTGTTGACTATTTTCACACTAGAACGTGGCAGTCTCGAGAAGCTTCTTGCCACTTTTCAGACTTACGGTAATTTGATGTTAGAAAATACAACAATGGACTCAACATATGTTCTAAATGTATTCTGCATGTCATGTCTGTGACTGCTATATTAAAACAGTTACTTTAAATGAAAAAGGGTTTTTAGTGGAGGAAGGATGAGACTGATGCTCAGTCACCCTGCTGCTAAAATAAGACAGCATTAATATAACATGTGTCAGAATGTGCTGCAGAGAAGAAGCTGAGTCCTAATTAGATGTAATCTGACAGTTTTGAATGGCCCTGTGGTCAAAGTTACCTGCCTTATATGGGTGTTACAGAGATGTCCTTACTCGGTATAGACACTGCATCAGATCAGAAACTTCAGTGGGATAACACGTCACTACTCACTCTGCTCATGGCCAGTTGCTATGACAGCAGCACAACCAAATTCTACAGCACTTCCATTGAATCCTGAAAGTGCATATGTGTGTGCGTGCAAATGTATGCGTGTGTGTCTGTGTGTGCAAACACATACTTATGATTATTTATCTGAGCAGTGTTTTGAAAATCTGCTAGTGAAGGGCATCAGTGGATAGAAAAAAATGATCCAAGGAAAGACGACAACTCTAAAAGCACACTCTCGTCCTAAGGTCATGCTATTACCTTTCATTCTACTTTTTTTTCTGTACTGTAACTTAACCTCCATTAAATTGTCCTGCGTATATGCAACAGCTTAAGAATCATGGCACACTGCTGTGTCCTACATACTGACTTACATTCTGTTCTGCCTGACTGGACTTTCATCCTTTGTAAGCCCACCACTAGGAGAACAATTTATTTTTGCAAAGAAACACGTGTTTTACTTGCATGTAATTAAGTTTGACGTCTGTATATTTAGTCAAAACTGTCAATTGCATTTCAGTAACATAATTTTTTTGTTGGTCAAACACAATGCTTTATATTCATTCATATGTTTTTATACAGCCTTAAATGTGGTGATTGGGGGATTCTGGTCATTTTACTATAAATATCCTGGGACAGACTGGGAGAAGAATTGTCGGTCATGTCTTTCAATCATCCATCTTATGCATATCTGATGGTTACATTATGGTTCTATAGCTACATCCACAAAAGTTCAAAACACAGTTTACCGTTTACAGTTTATCTCCTTCCATTCAAGTGTGTGCTGCTGTAAGAAGGGAGTGGATTTTTCTACTCTGCAGTTAGCTGATTAGTTGTAGTGAATACTTCAAAGGTGGAACAGTAATGGTAAAAGGTAAAAGCATGGATTTCTTTCTTGGGACTGACGATGAGGTAGAACTGTCACTGATTGTAAGTTACATTAACTCTCATTTCTGTAAGAGAAGAAGTATATTATGGGGTTATAATAGAAACTAAGACTCTGGTTCTCAGGCATCCTGTCCCCGCTTCGCGTACCCTCTTTGACGGGGAGGTTGGGGACCGTCCATGATCTTTAATTAAAGCCCTGAGTTCCAGAGTTGAAACTGGTATAGAGTCCCACAATGAAGTTATGATTATGGGAGAATGCACCAGATGAAAAGCGGCAGGAGAGATGCTGATGATTTGGTTCAGAGCAAGTAGGCCTATACCAAAATAAACACACGTGTCACTTTAATGCTGGTACTGGATAAACAGTTGATGCTGTTGGATCCTTCATCTGGGGCTTTTGCTAGGTCTACACAACCTTTCTGATAATCCCTTTTGACAACGAGTCGATTTGTTGTGTTTTACATGATTTGCATCTTGAATACATTTATTAGTCTTTATAACTTTTCGTCTTTCTTTTCATAAATGTTGAATCTTGTAAAGCAAATGTTGATTGCTTTGTGGACTTTGTAGTTTAGTTTCCAGTTAGAAGTGCAATATGGAATTTCACAGCACATTTCCGTCAGTTGCTGAATCTCAATTTTTAGTCACTTAGGGCTCTTTGTATCAACAATATTTCCCGAAACAGTTTGATACTTTAAAAAAAAAAAACACAATATATCTGGAGTGATATGATGATAGAGTATCCTCTGCATCAATTACTGAAAAACCACCAGCGACATTAATACATACACCACACAGAGAGATACGTGCACACACAGCTTTGTAGAGCACACAGGAAGGCACAAAGTAGTCCCAAAAATACATACATGCATGTCATTAGCACTAAAGTATGTGCAAGTTTACAATTGCATCAACATGAGTCAATATGCCAACCAATGGGAATCATATGGTCAACTTACTGCAAGTAGGTAAAACCCAAACAAACACACACACACCACAGTGGCTGCAGGGTCACCTCAAAAATAAGCAATGGAGGTCAGAGCCATTAGGCAGCAACCACAGTTTCCCTTTTAACTTCCATTACAGAGCCAGTTCCAGCCCAACTACTCAATAGCCTGTCTGTCTGTGTATTGAAACTCGCTGTGGACATTTCCACTCATAACATGCAACTTCCCACCACACTTAGCTGTCATGTGTTATTAGTAATTATTTATCCATATTTAAGATATGATGTTAATATAGGCTTTTTATACCTTTAATTGGTCACTATAGTAATTCTTTGTTTTGATCTGTCCATGAAATGGCTTCAATAAAATACTGACTATGAAAAGATGATTGATTTAAATGGTACAAATGTGAGGTACAGAAATGTAGTTGAAACTTGAAACTTTCAAAGAAATTCTATAAGCTTAAAACACGATTGTATCCATGTCAAGTTTCTGGCCTTTGCATATTTACAGTAGGAAGGGCCACTGTGGAAATTATGACCGTGTCACTGGCAAATGGCATTAACATAAAAAGTGTATTAAAACACTTTCCCAACAGAGGACAATGGTGTTGCTGTCAAGCTTTCACCAGATCTATTGTAGACTATGATGTAAAGCAAAGTTCAATAATTACAATTCATGGATTTTTCTTGTTGGTGCCTATGGTCACACAGGTCAATAATGTTTAATTTATCCTTTTATTTACCTGATGATACTGATACTGAAAGCACAGAGATCCTGCTGGGTCCAAATTCATTTCCTTTGTCATCACTCGATTCCCTTTTGCTTCGGTGGAAAATGAGGTTTGATTCTTACTGCTGGCCTCTAATTCAGCTGCATAAACTACACAGTAGAAAAACACTATTCATCAAATTTTATTCAACAAATTTAAATCAATAATAGCAAATATCAACAAAATAAATCACAGGTCAAAGAATCTGACAGGTCACAGATTACTGTGTAACAAAGTAGGCAGGCTGAGACAGATTACTCATTTTCTCAAGTGATGATAAATGCCAACTGTAGTATAATGGATAATGAACAAACATTTAAGCTGGAACTTTTTGTTCCCCTCCTTTACAAATATTGAAAAATAAAGCAGTTTTTTTCGTTTTGTGTCCTGCATTCTGAAAAGCTTAAGTCCAGGCAGTCCACTATGCTCAGTCAGTGCAGCTTGTTCAAACCTGTGTGTGTTAAATCTGACTTGTGCCCAAGGACAGATGCTGAAGAGAGTGATTAGTTGGCTGCACAGCTAAACAAATCCATGTATTCTCATCCACTATGGAGCCGGCTCAGCAGTAAACAGCAGACAGAAACAGTCAGGGACGTTATGGTGAATATAAACCAGCATTTAGCAATGAATGTTGCTTTGTTTTTTTTTCGATGTGGTCATTATTACGTAAGATGCTGACATTGTGTCAAAAAAATTTTGATTACAGCTTCTCTTGCTCCCCTTAACTTGCCAAACAGCAAGGAATGCTTGTTTAGAGTAAAGGCAAATGCAGAATAGTGCTAAATCTTTTCATTTCCTCCAAGAATGGGCTTAATTCCATGGTTCCCTTGTATTTGTACTAAATTACAGGACAAATTAATATAGAATGAGAGCTATAAACCGTAACATAGTTTAGCCTGGGCCTGGACAATACTCCCTGTGAGGAGGCTGATGGTTGACTCACAATCCAACAAAATAGAGCCCTGTATCTGCCCGTTTTTCACTTCCCTATCTGGGCTTGACATGGGCCACAATCGATCTTCAATATCACTCTCATCCATCTCCTCAAATCACCTTTTTCAAACCTGTTTCATGGATAGAAGGGACGCCTCCCTTGAAATGCAACTGAGCCAGCTGTAGGCATAGCAGCAGATTTAGGTCTGTCTGAGGCAGCGAGTACTGTACTGCAGCAAGGCCTGAGGGAAATGACAGAATTATTAGTCACTTAGTGTCTCACCCTCTCCAATGCAGGTACAACCTTATGACTGGACTCCATACCCACATATTCCTTCTTCTTTACACACTTCTTATGGAGACAATGTTAAAAAGAACAAAGGCAGGAAAGAATGGTGCAGAGAATATAAAACATGCAAAGGGAGAAAGAATGTAGCGAGCAGCCTTGGATAAGGCAGAACAACCGAGAAGAAGTGCAATTGATGTCACATGTAACTGAACACATCAACAACATTACTTATATACAACAATGATTAAAAGAGGCAGTTTTGAGTATAATGGAAAGGTGTGTCTGTTCATGTTTTAAGTATTCATATTAGGGCTGGGCAAGTTAATTAGTTTTAATCGAGTTAACTCATCACTTATTTAACTCACACAATTATTTTATCTTGCATTAACTCAGGTTTGATTATTTATTGTTTTATTGTGAAAGTCAGGCTTTTATTTTGTGAAAGTCTGTTGCTGACTGCTGCGGAACCGGAAAAAAGAAAATAATTGGCGGATAAACAACCATGGATAAGGGTACGGAGCTTTTACATGGCCATTTTCATTTTAAAGTTCTTCCAGACGGCGGAGTCGACTGAACCAAAGTAATTTGTAGCCACTGCCAAGGTGAATTTTCTTATCACTGGAGTACTTCCAGTCTAAAATATCACCTAAATGCAAAACACAGTTGATATCAGCAAATCACTCAAAGAAACAGTGAGCGGAACGAGGCTTCGGCAGACTACGTTTGACGCAGGGAGGAGTATACAATTTTCATAACGAAGAGGATAACATTAATGCCCTGGCAGTGGCATTGAGCTTTAATTTTGTATTTGCTTTGATAACATTGTTAAGTTGAGATTTACACTGAATATTTTATTGAACTGCTACTGTATTAAATGCTGATGTTAAAAGTGTTTGCACAACAAATGTTATGGCACTTTTGTTCATATGGCAGAACATTGAAAATAAAATTGCGCTATACACTACTTTTTAATTAATTATTGGATTTTGCGTATACAAATGCGATTAATCGTGATTAATCAGGGAAATCATGCGATTAATCGTGATTAAAACTTTTAATCGTTACCCAGCCCTAATTTATATATAAGAAAATGTCTGAAAGAAATGAAGGGAACAGCAATGACAATTGGAATGGTAGAGTTATTGCCAGTAATGCCAGAATATGTGAGTAGGCATATTGTAAATCAAACAGTCTTGTTGTAATCGTAGTGATCATGTTATTGTGAAACGGTATCTGGGGCTGCTCTGCTAGAGGCAGACATAACGCAGGATTATTCATATCATTAAGAAAACTGTACGAACGCATATACACACATAATATGCTGATTTCATCTTTACCCTGCAAGCATCTTAGTTTACTCTGAATGAGACTAAGACTGATTGCACCTGTATTTCCGTCTGAAGTTTTTTGAACAAAGTACTGGGGTCTCTCGCACTGCTTTGATATTTCTTTCTTAATCTTTCATCATTTTGAGGACTTGAGTTAAGATTGAATTTAGCAGATGCGAGTTAAAGTTCTCTGAACCTGCTGTTCTGTCCTACAAATATATTTAGACTCAAAGATATTTAGATAGTATCAAAGTTAGTGAAATGTGGAAAATGATATCTGATCATGGATCATGGACCTCTGAAGTCACATCGGTCTAAATCAGACATTACAATACAGGAAGAAGACAGTTTAGGGACTGCAGGACCAAAATAAAATAAGTAAAATAAGCAACAACATAAGCACAAATAAGTCTACACAGATATTATGAGGGAGGGGGGGCACTTTAGTTAAACTGGGATACGTTGTCCATAATGTTTCTTAGGATTTGAGATGTTCTTGAAGCTCTTTTGTGTTGATACACTTATATCATACAGAGTCATAGAATGTCTGAAGTTCGATAGAAGACACGTTTTTAATCTGGAGGAAACTGAAGAGATCTAATACAGTAATTTAATCATGTTTTTAACTGTTGACAGACTCTGTACAATAATCGAACCAAATGTTTTCATAATGGGGACCAAGGTCTTATGTGTCCCCAGATTTGAGTCCAGAAGTTGAGTACATGTTGTAAAATAAGTGAGTAAATGCAACTTTATAGAATGAAGGGGAAACTTTGGGTTTAAAATGGTGAGTTAATTCATTGCATGGACATTAATATATGAATTTTCAAACTTAATTATTGACCAATAAATCAATAGGCTACAAATATTCTGATAATCATTAGAAACATCACCTCACTGATAGGAGTGGGGACATTGACTTTGAATAAATGTAATAACACCTGTAATGTGAACATGATTGCAAGAGCGTTATGAGTCATCCCTGAGAAAGGCTCATACAATAATGACACTTTAATAAGAGGCAGCAATCTAGACAATTTACTTTTAAGAAGTCTTGGATGCTGAGAGCATACAATGTCTAAATCTTTCCATTGGATATTCTCTACACAAGTGACAAGACTCTCCCATTAGAAGTTCATAGATAAACGCAAGGTCTTGGTCATGTCAGTTCTCAATAAATATTTAGGCTATTTTTATTTACAACACATAGATTTTTGTCCAGATATTTTACATCTGTGTTGTACTTGAACAAACTCCCATGTGTTAAGGTCTTGTTTAGACATTACAATACATTTTCTGGAAATTATAATAAAAATCAAGAATATTGCACTGTTGACATGCAGCTCCTGCTATCAACACTGTATCTAACAAATTATTTTTAATTCAATATTTATTCTATAGGCATATGAATATAGAAGATCAGCACTGGTTTGTGTCACTTACAGCACCAAGGCTAGCTTTTGTTTCCAGGGCTGGAATGTTAGGACCACACCTCCACCTGATTTTGCTGTGTGTGTGTGTGTGTGTGTGTGTGTGTGTGTGTGTGTGTGTGTGTGTGTGTGTGTAACAAGTCTGATCCAATTCAAAGGAAAAATATATGAGTCCTCCAAAGGATGAGGGCCCAGCTTGTGTGTGTGCGTGTGTGTGTGTGAGAGAGAGAGAGAGAGAGAGAGAGAGAGAGAGAGAGAGAGAGAGAGAGAGAGAGAGAGAGAGAGAGAGAAAGAGATAGAGGGAGAGAGAGAGAGAGAGAGAGAGAGAGAGAGAGAGAGAGAGAGAGAGGTATAAGACATGTTAATGTGACTTGGCAGCAAGGGCAATTTCTCTACTAATTGAAGCACAGCTGTGTAGGTGGGGGGCCGGTTGTACCTGGTCTTTTTTTGGCGGGGGGGGGGATCCGATCACTTTGCCAGACAGACCAATTAACCACCTTCCACTTGACCCTCCTAAATCCTGTTGTCAGGTTAGGACAGAGGCCACAGCTCCACAGCGTAGAGCTGACAGCCTGAAGCTGTTCACACACAGCACACATCCCAGTCTGATATGTGAATGTCTCTTGTATATTTCTATGTATCAAGTTTGTCTTTCATACATTTCATACATTCAAAAAGTAAAACAAAGAGAAACCTCTTGCAAAGGACTCGGTTGGATTGTCCTCCCTGTACCACTGAACCTCCTCCACAAGATAAGCTGTACGTTTGTATCTATGGATTTGTGTATACCTCATTTTGTATGTTTTACGTGTTATGTGAAGCACTTTGTAACTTTTAATTTTAAGTTTAAAAGGTACTTTACAAATAAAGTATTATTTCTTATTATTATAATATTACTTAAAATGAAACAAAGTTCAGCTGAACGTTCTGACCTCATAGATGAATATATAATCTACATTTCAGTTGAACATGCTTTGCATATCCCAGGATGTAATACTGTATATATACTCACTCTTTACTGAGAATTTTAGTTTTTGCTTTGATTTTATTGGGTCAAGAATATATATAATGTCATAGAGGGCACTGGAAGTTTTATTTAAAGGTTACAGTGAAACATTAATCCATTTACATTAGTGTCACCACATATCCGACTTCCTCCTCTCTGCCCTTTTTCACTTTTTCTCTGTCTCTTTTTGCCTTCCCCTTGTTATCCAACTCTGTCAGCCCCCATCTCACAGTGCTATGCTCCATAACAAGAAGTGATCGCCTCCCCTGAAAGGCTTTTTTTATGTGCCGTTATTTTCAGCCTTCTCTCTTTCCATTTTTTCCTCCTTCCCTCACTTCCTCTTGTGTATTTACGCTTGTAAAATTTAATTAGTTCTGACTGTACGATCCATATTTGCCAACATAGCTAAAAAAGGAATTCAGCTCTTAGGACATCAGCCGGAGTGCATATGAAACACTGTATTTCTATATTTATCTTTTGGTTATCTATTTTTTCAAGTATTTATGTCTGTGAATTTGATAAATCAAGACATGATGGTGTGGAAATAAACAGTAAACCATGCTACAATTTAGAGATGCCAGTCACCTTAGGACTTAGGTTTTAATTAAGATTACCTGCACACAATGGTGTTCCATTACAGTGTGTGGCACGCTAACTTATGATGCTGCTTGAGACACAGACTTCAGTCAACTGTGGGGTATTTCTTGAATAGATTTAGACCTCTGTTGCAAGAGTTAAAGTTATTTTGTGGCTCTTGTCTGCTTTCTGCCTTTGAAATCATTTTCACTGAGCACGATTACACAAACACTTGTATGCCTGCTTTTCAAATCATATTCGGGATATGAAGTTTACATGGGACATATTCAGCTGCCAGTATGCACAATGTACTGTATGCACAGTTGGGACTGTGCAGGTAGGTCTTTGTTCTCCACATCCAGCAGATCTTCTATTTTTGTACTGCCTGTTAACTCACCAGTTGAGGACAAACCTACTTTGGTCCACGCCTGTCTGGATTCTTCTCAGTTTGTCATTGTCTTTTGCCAACTGCATATGATCACCAGTAAAAGAAGCGTATTCAGACACCTTTTCTGACATTTGTCTTTCTCCACATCTTATCATACACGACCGTCACAGTGTCATTCTATTCCTTTTACTTCAATTTGGCTGTCACTAACAAATACTGTAAGCCAAGGGGGTTGCCTGCAGTGTTAATTTTGGCAGCTATTTTTGATTTAGTCTTAGTCTTAGTCTTTTGACGAAAATGCATATTAGTTTTAGTCACATTTAGTCATTTTTATCCTTCTTAGTTTTAGTCTAGTTTTAGTCGACGAAAACGAATTACATTTTAGTCTAGTTTTAGTCGACGAAAACAAATTACATTTTAGTCTAGTTTTAGTCACATTTAATAGCCACATTAAACTCCTTTTCTTCCCTTCTCAGGCCCAGGGACCCCCTGTGTTGTGTCTACAACTGCATACTAGTCTAGCTTTCAGTACTTAGGTTGTCCATTAGATGTCCCTCCTATAGGTCTATAGCAGGGGTCGGCAACCTTTTCTATCAAAAGAGCCATTTTGCCCCCTCTTCCCCCAAATAAAATTTGTCTGGAGCCGCAAAACATATCTGATAAGAAAGCTGATAAAATGTTATATAAAGTTATACTATACTAATCTGTAGATTATTGCATTTATGAAATTATAGAACAACAATAAAGAAAACTGTTGACATTTTATTTATTTTTACCTGTTACAACAAAGGGAAACACCAAATGCCTATGAAGCGGAGAAGAAAATACACAGGCAAGTGTAGGCCTACTTTGAAATAAATTAAACGCAGAACTATGTAGGGTTATTTGAGTCATCCCCATATTTGTGGGAAATGTATGAAATAAGAAGTACCCTATTTTGAAATAAATAAAAACATATAGCTGCAGCCTATATATTTTAGTTGGCGAAATGTGAAAACAAAAAGAGCGGCCTGCTTCATGTGAACGAGCTCTGATCTCACTGTGTCTTTGAGCGAGTGCGCGGGGGCGGAGCCTCGGGACCGGTGCGCTGTCTGGGAGCACACACACACACACGCACACACACAGACACACACACACGCCGCTCCGGGTACTTCATGACGGCCTGATACGATTATGTTTTTAAAAATTGTTGTGACTTAGTAAACCGCCAACATTTTCGTTTCGTCTTGTCTCGTTAACGAAAATTAAAATAGATTTCGTCATAGTTTTTATTTTCAAAGAGCCATTTCGTTACGTCTTCGTCTCGTCTTAGTCATGGGAAAAGGGGCGTTAACGAATATTTTTCGTTATAGTTATCGTCAACGAAATTAACACTGGTTGCCTGGCTTGGGCAATTAAATGTTACGAGGTGAACGTGAAGGAGCTTGCGATGAAAATATTTTACTAAAGTTTCGCCATATATGAACTTATGTGCTAGTTATTGTGAAAAGTTAATGTTTTTTTCCTCCTTATTCTACTTTTCATCACTTAGTGCTGAGTGATAACACAGAAATGCAGAATCCGCCACAGAGGTGTGATATGAAAATTGCAGCGCACTGACTGATGAGTTTTGCTCAGCAACACAGGAAATTCAACATCATTCAGCAGCTGAGATGCTTTTGCTTCTGTGGCGCTCGTTGGGTTCGGCTGGATTAATTTTTTTGTGAGACAAATTAAATATGCTAGTAAAAACAGCCTGATCAAAGGGGCCATATCAGCAGTGTGTTATTAGCCTTGTCCCTGCAAGCAGAGCGATTTGTGGGAAGTAGCTGTTTGTTTATGTTCTGTGCCCAAAGTTTAATGCTAATGCACTTCACAGGCAATGCATTTTCCCCACTGTCTGTTTGTGTCTGAAGCCACCATTCATTCAGACACAAACATCCTTAAGATCCAAAGCTTTGAGACCAAAAGATCGAGCATGGCTACATATGCATCCTATTATCTCATCTAGTCAGTGCTGCACAGTAGCTGCGGGCTGTGCCAGAAGCAGAAGCTCTGGTAATGCAACACACTGACGCTGGACATTTGTCACATAATCTATCAACCTGATGAGTGCTATGTCCCTATAAGTGTTCTGTCCTATTCTATGACTTATATTTGCTATAATTATATCAGTAACTTTGGTGAACTTATACAAATATTACTACAAGAAAAAAATATTTCATTTTTAAACCACGATCTTTTCTAACTTTGTCCAAACCATGTCCAAACAAAAGGCAGGCGATAAACCCTGGTCTTTGAGGTCAAGTGCACACTTGCTTTTCCTGAAACTGGTGGAATGAGACTGGGTGTAAGGGCATTGTGGACATTATTACATGAGTCATAATCAGGTACATGTTAATATTAATGGAATATTATATCAGCAACTCCTGTAAATACCACATTCAAAATAGTGTCTTGTTCTGAATAAGGTCGATTGTTGGAACATTGGTGCATGTAAACATTGTCAAGGATAAAAGGTGTTTTTGCCATAGATTGACGACGTGTGGTGGAATCCTCTGTTTCCATTCTTGGATCCTGAGCCAGCTCAGAGACATCAGTTCTACCAGACATCATAGTAAATAGTTCTAAATTCAAAATTTAAAATTGGAGCCTAGGTGAGAAATTGGATGACCTGGGCTACTTCATCTTTGTATTTACAAACCTATCGGGTTTGTATTTGCTATGAAAGAAAATAGATTACTCTGAGAAAACATTAGATATTTCAAGAATATCTATTTACTTGTTTATTTTTATTCTGATAGGGAACTGAGCAGATCAGTATCAATCCCTTTCTGAAGAACAGAAGAGATGGAATCAAGATCTGCAACCACCCATTCGTACTTTTTAAATGTTTAATTAAATCATAGTGAGCCAATTATGCCAATATAACAATATTATTGTGTCAGTAACTTTCAACATCCACTGCAAATTATGAGCACAAAATCACCATGACCCAATACCTTTGTGAGTTTTCTTTCAAACGTTTAGAATAGGTCTAATTTATATATTAATCGTTTATTGTTTCATTAAACAAGTTAGTGTTTAAACACTAATATTTTGTCGGCAGCTAAACATGTGTTTGTCAGGAGTGTCAATGGTAGCTGAAACCAATTTCAAGCAAGTGGAGCAGGGAAGACAATTTCTATGTTTTTGAGTCAGCTCATACTTTCAGGTTTGGCATGCAAATGGCTTGAGGTAGGTACAGTCTAAAAGGGTCCTCACTAGTATAGTAACAGACATGTGTATGGGAGTCTATTTTGAGCTTCATCAGAGAGAACAGGACTATGCAGGGTTCCTCAGCTTCCTCATCATTAGCCCAGCAGGCCCTGAGACTCATTTCCTGCATTGTGCTTTTGTAGTCCCTCCCCAGGGATCTCCACCACTCTCTCCATCACTCACTTCTCACTCTTCCCTCCTCTCACCTTTTATCCAGCTCATCTGTTCTCTCCTTTACCCTTTCCTCTATATCCCTCTCTGTGTGCAGTCTTTTGATGTTTATTAAATGCATGGTGTACATCAGAAAAACTCTCAGCATGCTAGGGCTCCCAACAGGACTTTCTCTCTGTGGTTTGCAAAGAGTGTGTCAAGGATGCTGTTTAAATTGTTTTTAACAGCACAACTCCAAAGTTTAGTAAGTTGTTCTTCAGTCTAAGGAAAAAGACAGCCGCCAACACCCTGAAAGAAATTGTCATCTATACACCAGTGTTTCTTACTTCATTGCAAAATAATTCAATTCAATTTGGTGTAGCACTAAATCACCACATAATTTAAGACGTAACAATTTCATGTTACCTGCTGGTCGTTTAGCCCCTTCCCTTCTGATGATCTTGCTGTCAATCCTGGTCATGTGGGTTAGTGAATCAATGTCATCCATAGGTGGCTGATGGTTGCTCCACTTCGGATGCAGTATCCAAAGCCACACACTCTGCAATGCTCTGATTGAGGGGTTTCAGACCAGAGCAGAACAGCAGCGTATGGGGACAGATATCTTGCTATATGCTCCACTTGATGGTAATTTCACTTGAGTTGGCCTCATTTTCCAAAGTACTATCAAGTTCCTTATGAAGACTCTCAAACCCCCATTTTTACCCAAGTGGATGAAGTGCTGTTACTTGTTCAGAGCTAGTTCAATGTGCAAACAGTTTTTGCTTTTCCATAGGAAAAGAGGACATATTATGAAAATTCCACTTTTGTAGGGCTTCTACACGTTAATTTGGGTATCTAGCATGTCTACCGTCCCAAAAACTCTGGAAAAAAACAACTCCCGCGATTTGTTGTTGTTCCTCTATGTCAGTAACGATACGCTAGATGGTGTCGGATGGGATTACAACCAGAATTGACGTCATAGGCTCGCTACACGGCCCAGCTCCACCGGCCCGGTTAGCTTTCGAGCTAACGATAGACGGGGAGCCGGGATCCCCCCGGCTAGAGGAGCTGACCCGGCCGGTGAAACCCGGCTCCCCGGCTAGCGTCAGCTCGCGAGCTAACCGGGCCGGTGGAGCCGGGCCGTCTCTCCCCGGAGCTGATTTCTGATATCTGATTTCCAAGCAATATTTATACAACAGGAATGTGTATTATATCAGACGATGATAGGCTGAGTCCATCGTCTTTTTTTTTGGGCGGTGTTTTGTGATTTTATTTAGCCAATATAATGGTCAGTCTCCTTGAAAATTCATTCAACTGTATTAATGAAGCTATGAGCTTGCACTTATCATATATTTAATTTATTCAATTGTATTCATTTATTTCATCCTCTTTCTTTCTCTCTCTCTCTCTTTCTCTCTCTCTCTCTCTCTCTCTCTCTCTCTCTCTTTCTGTGCTGACATGCAGACACACCAACAAACACACCAAAACATTTTAAATTTTACATTTATTTGGAATGCAGAGAACTGATGAAGGAGTTTGTGGACTGGTTTCTAACGGTATTGCCTCATGATCAGCGCAGGGAAAACTAAAGAACTGGTGGTAGACTTCCGCAGGCGCATACACTCACCCCGACACAGGTGGACATCCAGGGAATGGACATTCAGATAGTGACCTCTTATAAGTACCTGGGTGTTCACCTAAATGATAAACTAGACTGATCATGCAACTAAACAACCAGCTCCTCTCCCAGTAAAACTAAATGCACAACCATTATGGACTGCACTTTATCTCTGGTTTAAAGGATCAGTGTGTACGATTTAAATGAAAGAGATCTATAGGCAATAATTGAATACATAATTATCCTAGTGATGTTTTCACTAGTGTGTTTCATCTTAACTTCAGGAATTATTGTAATCTTTACCCTTGACTGGGCCCTTTATATTTAAATACTTTATGTTTACATCAGGAGTGAGTCCTCACTATGGAATCCACCATGTTTTTTCAGTCGTCCAAACTGGAAAAACTAAACACCCTTGGAGATGTTTTGAGAACTGAAGGCTGCCACAGGTTCTTTCATGTTGATATTCATATTATTGTAATTCATTCAGTATACTTTCATTTTTAATTTTGATATTATAAAATACTGTTTCCATCAGTTCGCAAATTTCAGTATGAAGGGGATATTTTATGTCCTTTTGAAACTCATATGTCAAAATGCACTTTATTTTCAACGCTCTGCAGCTCAGCTGGATGAAAAGTTATCATTGGAAAATACAGCAGTTTCTTAAGGAGAAGAAATATATTTATTGCAAAGCCAAGTTCAATTCCCCCATCAAGAGTCCAATTTATTCTCATTGCATGCATGGTCATGACTCCAATCATTCAGTGAAGAGGAAGGTGTAAAGGCCAAACACGACAGACAGAAATTGGGTTATGAAAGGGACGAATGAGACTCACCAGGAATTAATTTGAATCAAAAGCAGACAATTCTCAAAGTTCTTTTGTTTAACACTTCATGTTGTCCATGGTGGATTCTGTGTTTTTGGCACAGTCCTAATCGTTTCTGACAGCAGAATTTCTGCATGTCTCCAGTATTTTACAGTGTCCAAGCCTCATTCAAGAAGGCAAATATCAACAGGATATCATACAAGATCTATACGTAATAATGACAGAAGATATATGGATGGAAGTTTTGAGTGAAACAGCTGAAGCTGGACTAAGTTGGTTACTGATTAAATTGAAGACTGATGGTGGTGGAATTGTTCAGAGGTTTCTCCTTTTGCTTTGACCGCCCTGAGTTCTCGCTGGCTTTGTTTGTTTTAAGAGACAGGAAATGTGCTCTGATACCTGACAGTGTGCACAGCAGCTGGATATAATGTAAGGTAACTGTGGAGGAGATGATGACCCAGAGAGCAGCTCTGACTCTAATGATCACTTTTATGTTTAAATAGTAGTTAGCCAATGTTATTTTATTTTTTATTTGTATAATATATCTATATCAGCTTGACTTGACCGTTAGCCAAATAAAGTGGGCTCTCTCAAGGGCATTACATTTTATGATACAAACATTCCAGCTTTCACATTGTCAAGTTGCCTCTTTACAGAACAGTTTCACATTCACCCATTCACACACACATTCATACAGTGCATCTACTTGCAGCACTTTGTGATTCTATGGGGGGCTATTGAGGGTTCAGCATCTTGCCCAAGGACACTTCGGCATGCAGATGGTTCAGACTGGGGATCGAACCGCCGACCTTCAGGTTGGAGGACGACCACTCTACCCCTCAGCCACAGCCGCCCTATAATGTATCAATAAGTTGTACGTTTTTTAACAATTTCTAAACATTTATTTCTTGCATCTAGCTGTTGGCATTATAAAGACTTTTTTCAAGTTGATGAAGTTGATCGACAAGTTAAATAATGACTGTGCAAAATTTATTAAAAAATGTTTAGCCCACCATGCAACGTTTGCTACAAGTGAGCTTGGGAACTTGAAAGCAGCTTCTATGTTGCTAACTGAAAAGTGATTAAGTGTGAGCCTCCCATTTCTAAAAAATACAGTTTACATTTCCTCCCTAAACCTTCACAATAATTTTGGAACAAATTAGTGGTCTGGGATGTGAGTTGCCCTGTGTTGTGTACCAGAGCAGTGTTGAGCGAAACAGGTTTCTTAGTAAATGTTTGTTCCTGACTGAGGATGGTGGTGAGTGGGTGGCCAATATGCTCTCTCCAACTGCTGGGCCTTGTTAGTGCTTGCAAGCATCTGTGTTTGTCTGAGTCTGTGTTCATGTGTGGGATTTATTCTGCACAGCGGAAAATAAATACTTGGAAAAATTAAAAGCTTCTTATCATACATATTTCATACATTCATATCCACCCACGCGAAGCCAGGCTGCTACTCCTGTTTAATACATCAGCTGCTAGTAGCTTTTCAATTTTTAATACTGTTGCATCTGAGCGTCATTACAAATGATCCAATGACAACAGTAGTTTTTGTTTGACAGTGATGATTGAACCGAGACTGCAGAGTTCAGCCTCAACGTTAATTGTACCATTACCAGGACAACAACAATAATCTAACATCTGCATTTTACAACAGTTAAAGGATTTTTTATCAAAAATCTTTTTAATATTAGACGCAAATCAGATCAGCATGAATAAGCCCCAAATTATACTTTATAGTAACAATACATTTTTATTGACTTTGTTTTGCTTGTCTCCATCTCTAGCTTAACACAACAGTCACCTGCAGCAAAGCTCTACTCAAGACCACTGATACTTGGGTCAGACCAAGATCCACATCAAGTCTGATCAGTTTCAGTATCCAGTAATGACTTAGTCCAGGTGGGGGTCAGGATCTATACAGAAGAAACCCTTCACTGAATCCTAACATAGTTCAGCATCAGACATTTGCAAAGGAACATCTATACAAGCCTGATGTACTTAAGACCCGTCGACTGGTGGAGTTAAAATACAATTTTCTGACCACAGTGATAAAAGGCCTGTTTGTGTGATGTTCTGTCATTTTAGTTTGTTATTTCAGTCTCTTTGGGTTTTCTGTTTCCTGTTTTATTTTGTAGTCTTGTGTTCTTGTTACAGTGAAAAAACTATGTTTCATTACTTCCACTTCTTGTATAAAGGCTTTTGTACTGAATGTGTTTTACTTTCACTTTCATTCCCCTAGCTTCAGGTTGGTATATGTGGAAAAGATAGTGAGACATCATCATCACAGTCAGAAGGCGCAGAAAGATTTGAAATTCTACGCTAGACATCGTATTAGTCAAGCGTCAGAAATGACACATACAGAAATGTAGCTGTAAGGCCGCTCCTTGTCTGAAGCAGCTTCCCACGGTTTCCCTTTTTTTCATGCCGTGTACAACATATTGTCTGACAGCTCAGAGGTGGTTTCTTCTGTAGTCCTGCATATTTGTGCAGCTCTGAAGGCTGGTCTGTGCAGTATTAGTGCCTGGATGAGAGTAGCACTCTCAGGCATATATAGGAGAGTCATTCTTCTTAATTAGTGTATATATTTTATGTGATTCTTTTTTCTGGGCACTCAGTCATTCTTTTTACAGACATATTGCCATCAGTGTAAAGACAAATACCAATTTCAGTTCTGTGACAGGACCTGAAAGTCTGAAACTACACAGACATCCATCACTTGACCTCACCATGCATAACTTCTCCTAGATTACATAGACCACCCTATGTACCCCTGGACTGACACTGAAGTTTCCACTGGACATAACTGTTCAATATGGTTGTAGTACATACAAAAACTGGATCCCTTGCTAATTTATTAATAATCTTTAATTTATCATCATGTTTTATCTCAGAGTATGTGTTCATATTTTGTATTTTAATGTACATCTACTCAATGTAAATATTTTGAAACATTGGCAGCCTGGCTGATATATCAATCAATCAATCAAATTTTATTTGTATAGCCCACATTCACAAATAACAATTCGTCTCATAGGGCTCTAACATGGTGTGACATCCTCTGTCCTTAACCCTCAACAAGAGTAAGGAAAAACTACTAAAAACCCTTTTAACAGGTAAAAATATGTAGAAACCTCAGAGAGAGCCACATGTGACGGATCCCTCTCCCAGGACGGACAGAAGTGCAATAGATGTCAAGTGTAGGAAAACATCATCGGGATTAAAGATTTTTAGCAGCATCGATGAGGGTAAACATTTTTGAAGGATAACTTCAATACTATATGTCAAGTAGTCCTGCTGCATCATAGCCTCTGGTCAGCAGCCAGCAAGATCATGATCCAGCATCAAGATGGGATCCACTATAGTCCACAGTCATTGTCCACTGCCGCCAGTTAGGATCCGTCATCAGCTGCCGACTCGGTCGTGGTCCACCACCATCCGATGCCAACGCGACAAAGGATCCTCCATTACCACTATGATCAGCTGGCACGATACAGAATCCACCAAACTGGATCCACCATTGCAACCTCTGACGCGCGATCCACAATCATAATCCATGGTGGGCAACAGCTGTGGCCCTGCATCGGCGGGCGCTAAGGCACACAAACTCCGGGAAAGGGGTCAAGTTAGTAACATGTACTGATGAGATAAGAATTACTTTGATGTGATAAGGATGGAGAAGAGGAAGGAGAAGCAGGAAAGAGAAGCTCCGTGTGTCATGTGTAGGGATGGGTATCGTTTGGTTTTTATCCGATACCAGTTCCTAACCGATACTTTAAAACGATACCGGTGCCTAAACGGTGCCAGAACCGATACTTTTTTTTTAAAAAGTGCACAAAACGATACTTGACTAAGAAAGGCTTTTTTATTGCCAAATATATTAACTGTATAAAGTAGATTATAAATATGAATAAATACAAAACCCTTTTGAACTTAAAACTATGAATAACACACAAACTGTTAACAAAAGTTTACACTATACTTAAATAAATAAAAATAAATGCAAAACACACACACTCTGACTCGTGACTCTGACTTCGGTGCCTGAGCCAAATGAAGACTGAGGGTCGCTTTTCCATCACTCAGAGACCCCCGTGTCTCCGCGGCTGGGGCTGTCGCAGGCAGGCTTCGGCCCGCCTTCGCCCTGATGCCTTGATGGCTAAAAGCTCTGGCTCCTACTCTACTTTTAGAGACTTTAGGGACGACAAGTAAACCTGAATTCTGGGATCGGAGTCCTCTAGTAGGTTGATATGGTACTAACATCTCTTTAAGGTAAAAAGGTGCCATATCATTAAGGGCCTTGAAGGTGAGGAGGAGTATTTTAAATTCTATTCTTGATTTAACAGGAAGCCAGTGTAGCGATGCTAATACTGGAGAAATGTGCTCTCTTTTCTTGGTTCTCGTCAGGACACGTGCTGCGGCATTTTGAACCAGCTGCAGAGTCTTTAACGACTTACTGCTGGAGCCTGAATAATGAATTTCAATTATCCAGTCTCGATGTAACAAAGGCGTGGACTAGTTTTTCTGCATCTTTTTGCGAAAGGACATGTCTGATTTTTGAGATATTACGCAAGTGGAAAAAGTCGGTCCTAGAAATTTGTTTTAAGTGACTATTAAAGGACAAATCAGGATCGAACTGTTCTAATCTCTGTAATAAAATGCTATGGTCAATTGTGTCGAATGCTGCACTGAGATCTAACAGAACAAGGACAGACACAAGTCCCTGATCTGAAGCTATTAGAAGGTCATTAGTGACTTTTGCCAGGGCTGTCTCTGTGCTGTGATTGGTTCTAAACCCAGACTGAAAGTCTTCATATATATTATTTTCCTGGAGAAACTCACACAGCTGATTGGCTACAACATTTTCTAAGATTTTAGACAGGAAGGGGAGATTAGATATTGGCCTGTAATTTGCTAAAACCTCTGGGTCTAGGGTGGGTTTTTTGAGTAGGGGTTTGATTACAGCTATTTTAAAAGACTGTGGTACATAACCTGATGATAATGACAGATTGATTGTGTTAAGTAACGAACTATCGATAAGGGGCAGAATTTCTTTAAGTAATTTAGTTGGAATCGGATCTAAGATACAGGTTGTTGGTTTAGAACCTGAGATTATTTTGGTAAACTGATCACGGGTGATCAGAGAGAAGCTGTCTAAGTAATGGGAAGGATTCTCAGCCGTTTCTGAGATCTCTGTTGTTGGGTGGATATTAGTGCCAATTGAGGGCAAGAGATGGTTGATTTTATTTCTAATAGTTAGAATTTTATCATTAAAAAAGGTCATAAAGATATTGCTATTTAGGGATCGAGGAATACTGGGTTCGGTGGAGGTGTGACTCTCTGTCAGCCTGGCTACAGTGCTGAAGAGAAACCTGGGGTTGTTTTTATTCTCTTCTATTAGTTTTGAATAGCAGGCAGCTCTTGCTTTGTGGAGAGCCTTTTTATATTCTTTAACACTACTCTTCCAGTCTAGGAGATTTTCAACACTGTTGCTGGAGCGCCACTTCCTTTCTAATTTTCTTGATATTTGTTTCAACTCATGTGTCTTGGAATTATACCACGGAGCTAATTTACTATGTTTTGCACATTTCTTTTTTAGAGGCGCTATTGAGTCTAATGTTAATCGTAATAAGTCTGCAGAGCTATCTATGAGGTGGTCAATCTCAATAGAGCTCTGGTTTTTAAAGAATTTGTTGTTCATGTCGACGGATAATACGGTTTTAAATGTAATCGGAATTATTTCTTTAAATTTAGCTACAGCACTATCAGGTAGACATCTAGAAAATGTTTTTTTTATTAGGGGCTTATATTCAGATAATGAAAAATCGAAGGTTATTAAATTATGGTCTGATAGTACTGGATTGCGCGGGAGTACTGTTAAATGTTCAATTTTGACACCATATGATAATACAAGGTCAAGTGTGTGGTTACAACAATGAGTAGGTTGATGTACACACTGACTAAAGCCAATTGAGTCTAGTATTGAAGTAAATGCTACGCTCAGGCTGTCTTTATTATTGTCAACATGAATATTAAAGTCACCAACAATAATAATTTTATCGGTCTTTAGGACTAGGTTTGATAAAAACTCAGGGAATTCTGTTAGAAATTCAGTATAAGCCCCAGGAGCACGATAAACTACAGCAAATATGATTGGCTGTTGGTGTTTCCTGGATTGACGTGGAAGATTAAGAACAAGACATTCAAATGAGTTGTAGCTAAATTTAGGTTTAGGATTAATTGATAGACTGGAGTTAAAAATAGCAGCAACTCCACCTCCTCGCCCGAGTTCCCTGGGAACGTGTGAATTTATATGACTGGGGGGAGTAGATTCATTTAGACTGACAAATTCATCAGGATACAGCCACGTCTCAGTAAGGGTCAATAAATCTATATTGTAGTCTGAGACTAGTTCATTAACTAAAATAGCCTTTGAGGACAGTGATTTAATGTTTTAAAGACCACATTTGAAAGTCTTAGTTTCCTGTGTTGTTCCAGAGGTTGTGTTAATTTGTATAAGATTATTGTGTGGAGTTCTCGCGCTGTTATTGTTTAATTTAAATAATTTAATCTGACGGTAGATCACTGTTCTTACCAATTGTTTTGAAAGAGTAACTGATGAATTGTATAGAGTTCTATTCATAACATTCATACAATTACTGAAGCAAAGCCTGCAAACAAGTTTTATCTACAGTTCTCATGGCAACACACAATATATACTATATACACTTTGCAGTATGTTGCTGTACTTAAAAAGTCACAGCTGCCGCTGCTGTTGTTTTGCATTTCATAAACCCCAACACCCCAACATCCACCCATAGGTCCCCAATGGCAGAGGCTTCTATCATTTATTAGATCATTTCACAAACAGTATTCTGCATTCATATGATGGATCATTATGTTAGCTGATTGAGGTGTGTGTGTGTGTGTTGTTATACTGCACGATATATATCCATCCGATATATTATAGGCCTGATAATAGGAATTTTATATTATTATTTATTTATCGGAATTGGAAATGCAGCCAGCGTTAGTAAGCGAAAAAAAAGACCAGAGCGAGTGACAGTGCAGCTGTGCTGCAAGCCGTGCTTCAACTCGGTGCAGCAGGCAGGAGCAGGAGCGGGCCAGCCGACACTCAGCGCCCGTCCGCATCTCTGGCTGCATGAAGCCCCACATTGGGTGCCACTGTGGCAATAGACCATGCCACCAGGGTCTCCCACACCCAGCCAGAGATGGTACTGGTGCTTTTCAGCATCTTTATTAAAATAACCAGATGAAAACATAGACTTACAAACTCTTTAACTTAAAGCAGCTGGCGACTAGCTTTGTAGCTCAGTATTTTATCTAAATTATTATTTTAATACGTTGACATGTCTTGTTTGAGATGTCAAAATATTTAATTAAAATTCTTTTGAAGGAGAAATGTTCCTTCTCCGCCTAAAGTTGTTTGAAGTTTTCTGATGTACTTCACTAAAAAACTGAAGAACTGTTTTTGTTGTGTTAACAATGAAATATGAATTCATCCATATTTGCTTACTATATTTAGCAATTTTACCCCCTTGGGTGCATAAAAACAGGCTATGAACTTTTTAAGAAACGTGAAATTATTATCCATAAAGGCCATGAGAAGCATGTCGATAGTTTGGTATCGGATGGAAAAATCAACATCGTGCATTCCTAACTAAATCGTATCAAATATAAACAGTTATAACAATAGATATAGAGTATAACATTGACCAAACACCAGGGCTGGGAATATTCACCTATCACCCAATTTTTAATCCTAACCCTAATGATATTTGGGCAGTTATTCAATCATGTATCATGATTTTATAGTATTATGATACTTAGTTTTCTTTATTGTGTAAGTATTGTAATTTGATATTGTTTTACTTTTTGCACTTCACACAAGAGAAGCTGCTTTTCATCATATGAAATCCCACTAGAGCCAGCTCTTCACCTTAAATGACTTAATAAAATTACCAATATCAGTTGAGCCAAATCAACTGCTCTTTGGTTGCTTCAGCTGCAGTAGAGCGAAGGACTCTGAGATGACTTTGTTGCTCACAGTGTAAACTAAAGGCTCAGTTTGCACAGTTGCACTGTTTTCCTCTTTGTCTATTAGGTCAAGAGTGCTAACGTTGAATGTGAATGACCGCATCTGTAATGAATCACTCCGGGTTTATGGCTCTCACTTCACTACCCCCCATCACTGTCATACTTGCTGGCTCTCTCTGTCATGACAGTGACACACAGGTTGAAGGGCAGAACTTAGAACACTTTTGACACTCAACTCTTTGACTTATTTCCTATAAATACTTCATTGTGCTTTAGTTTTCTCTTTCTCTCTCTCTCTCTCTCTCTCTCTCTCTCTCTCTCTCTCTCTCTCTCTCTCTCTCTCACACACACACACCAACATACTCAAGTTCACCATGCTAATTCCCACAGGCAGGTATGCACAGATTGTTTGCAGCTTAGGAGCAGAAATATAATTTAAAGTCAATGAAGAGAAAAGTTGTTATTTTACAGGTTGTTGACATCTGAGCAGCATGCTCCTCAAATGGAAATAAAGAAATGGTGGCTAATATTAGCACCAACATTTTTAGGTAAATGTAAAGTTATCTAAAGACTGTGCTAGAAGCTGCAATCTTTTGGAATTGATCGACAGCTGGTTATAGGTTTGTGATATACAGAGAATAGCTGTTGGAGCTTTTTAAGGCTGCACTTTGGTTGTATGTGTATGAAAGCAGAAAGAGGAGATGTTTTTGATAAAGAGTATATAAAGAACTGTGTGTGGCTGTTGCCCCTCAAATAATTATTATCTGGATGAGCAGAGTAGCTCCACATGAAGAGATGATTAAAAACATAATGAATTGGCAGAAATCATGGCTGTTTTCCATTTTCCACACAATATGATGACATGGAAAAAAACAGTTGTAATGCCTGGTGAGGGTTTGTATTGTATTGTACTTTTTCTTAATACATAACTACATAACCCAAAATTATCCTATGATGTGTCTTTAATGAACATACCCATAAAACATTACTGGCAAAAGCTAGCTGATAAAACATAAACAAAATTATCGCAACATGATTTTTGATTCTCAAGCATTACTCAAGCACGGTAGGAGGTTTTACACTTATAACCGTTTTGAATGTTCCACTACTTTTCTTCGAGAGAAAGAAAACAATTTAAACTTCAGATAAATAATTGTTTTACCTTTATTAAAATACTATCAACATCAACAGTGTTTTAAATAACTAACTTTACCAATAGTTCTGTTCCACCATACAAATTTTTCCATGCACAGATACTGTGAACAAAATTAATTTACTGAAAAGACCAGCCAATCCAGTACCAACAGTCAGGCAATATTTAATTACAGCGATGACATGATTCGGTTATTGTAAAGATAATTGAGTAATTCAACCTATGATCATCTTCTGTATTTTTCTTGGCCGTTGTGCTTTATTTTAAAGCTGACAGGCAAGATGACAGGAAGTAAGGGGAAAGGGTGGAGAATACTGAAGACCAGAGACATTCTGGTTCGCGCTCAGCGTCTATTATCTGTATCTATGTTGGACACCTCTGGCTCTGGCTCCAGTGTATTGAAGTGACTTGTTTGAGGAATGTGAGCAAAAAAAAATTTGAGTTTCACAGAGAGCTGAGAAAGCTATATGAGCACCCCTGTCTCACTTCAGTAGCTCTTCCTGCCTGTGAACTTTTGTTTTAAAATTCTGGGTATCTGCAAAGCTGCTTTTGTAACTTGCCATAAGCCTGATCCAAAATCTTCAACCTCCAAAATAAGACTTTAAAAGCACTGCACCCCGGTCTCCACTGAGCAGTAGCTGGCTCTCCAGCTTCATTAGATCGGCTTTAGCTGTTAGCTCACTGCTTCTAATCTGTCTCTATTAATGTGTATCATCCAGCTTGCCTATACAGAGTACAGTCAGTGCTTCACTGCTTCAAGGCAAACAAATTGCTAGATGTTGAAACAGA
Organism: Limanda limanda; assembly: GCF_963576545.1. Classification (NCBI taxonomy): domain Eukaryota; kingdom Metazoa; phylum Chordata; class Actinopteri; order Pleuronectiformes; family Pleuronectidae; genus Limanda; species Limanda limanda. Next base: position 32,569,112 of record NC_083638.1, on the reverse strand, counting down.
AGTAAGCTTATCTTAGCAAGCTCTTGCCTAACCACCAACACAATGTTTCTTAGTCATTCACCTCAAATTTAACTTGAATTTGATGCTGGAGGCTCTGTCCCCTAAGATAAAATAATGACTCAACATTTCAGATTACAGCTAAATGTAGCTTGATAGGATGAGGACATGTTCCTCTTAGCGGCAGAGTATCAGAGCTGCTTCAGGACTATGTTTCACTATCCTTATACAATATGTATGTGTAATAGCTGTTATTTTTCCATTTTGGAGAAATCAGGTTAACATATGTATTTAAATATAATAAATCTTCTTCCATGATTTAGTACAAACAATCATGCAAGTAAGAAGATGCCACAAACACAAGTGTTTGGTGCAGCTGCATTGTAATTTTAAAAACTGTGAATGTAGACAGGCAAAAGAAAACATGTGACATACATGCATTTCATGTTATCATTTAGATTGCCTTTGTGATTCTGTTAAAAACACATTAGTCCCTATCTGTAGCAGCATCACAGAATCATTGCCGTTGGCTACATCAATGCACCTTCTATTTTGGCATGGTGCATATTGGAAAATGTAGTTCCAACTTCAATCCATCCTAGATATTGCAAAAAATCTTGATCACTCCATGTATACGATGACTCTTGTACAGAGGTAAATTATTTGATAATTAATATATTTTTACTGTGACATTTTACTGTAACTTCTCTCCCCAATTCTCTCAACCAAAAACCAGTGGAGTCAGATGCCCCTTTTTTAATTGACTTGAAGACACAGCATTCAATCAATCGCCTGTCTAATTACAGCTTTGGGGTTGGGCATGAGCCAATGGCTGTCCCTAAACCTGCAGGCTCGCAGGCTGAAGGTATTGATGGCACACTGAGTCATATTTTGATTGACTGCAGTTTAAAGGTGGTTTGTGGATGGATTATCCTGTAGGAAGCTGTACAAACACTTGAAAAACAGGGACTTGCTGAATTATTGTGTTTTTTAATTTATGTTTAATTTAGACCAAGTAAATGCATAGATTCAATTTAGATGAATACAACATGTGTTGTGATGACTTTCTCTTGAGGTATTTTATATCTTCCTTCTTGCTGAAGCAGTCTCGATTGTAATAATTAATAAAGATAATAATAATGATTCTAACTAAAAACTTCTCCTCATGTTACTGAGATGAGCTGGTGCGGTTTGTCTCAGACTGGTTGTGGAGGATTCTTGATTTGTCTCTTGGGCCAAATGAAGAAGTTGACTGGCAAGTGTCTCAGATCAGGAAGATCAGGAAGACCAGTTCTTACAAAACCTCGTGGTCAGCTGACTCTGCTGTTAAGACACAAGAGCTTCCTTTGATGAAATAAGCTTCCATGAAAGAATCAGGAATTTAATGTTGAGCATTGCAGAAAGATGTATTATATAGTCTGTGTAGTGCTTGGTTGACTATTTGATTTATGAGAGCAACATATGTTGTATACTTGTCTGTGTCTACCTGGCTGCAAAGAGTCCAATGAACAACAGCTGTGAGTCTCAGGGTTATCTGTTTGCTTGCTTAGGCAGCACAGATGAGGAACTGGGACAGAGCTCTGAGTGGGTGTGAACGTGTATGTGTGTGTGTGAGTCGTCATGTGAATGCTGAGCTTCTGATTTCTGTTATTACCAGCATATCCCAGCATGAAACCAACATGCTACAAAATCCCTGCATGTTTCTACCAGCTGCGATAGCGTGCCTCTCTCTATCCCTTTCTTCCTGTGTGTGTGTGTGATCATGTCATGTGTGGTCCTGGAGACTGTGGTCTGACCCATGAGTGCTTGTGGAAGCAGCATTTTTTGGGACTGACTTCATATTGTGGACAATTATGGTATCTGTGACAGTTGACTTACTAGAGACAACAAGCAAATTACACAGATTAATTACCTCAAAGGAAAGCTTAAAAAAAGAATAACCATGTCACACTCTGCCAAAGCCTTTTATCTGTTTTAACATAGGCTATCATATTATATTTTCCTCTCTGATAACCCAGCTGAAGTGATATCGGTGTGTGACCAGTCATCGATGACAGAGACAGGCAGGACAATATGGAATCCTACAGTGTCACTAGAGTGTGTCACTGTTAGGTAAAGGTATTTTGAATATTCTTACAGATGTAATTTTTAAGATCATTTTTCTCTTTTTCACATTTGATAGGTTTGTTCAAAGGATTGGTCATAACACATGTGCAGGAAGGTGAAGATGTCTATGTAGAGGGCAATGAGATAAAGGAGAGTGAGTGCAGGGAAATTATGAGACAGGAGAGACCTTGAAGTCGCAGCATGCCTTACATTGACAGGTTGTGAACCAACTTTGATTAAGCTCCAGAGAAGACTCAAGACTTTCACTGCCAACTGCTAACTGTAGGCCCATCTTCTCTTATTTAACATGCAGTGAGGTGAACCCAAGACGCTTGGTCACATTGTTGTCTAATGACCGAAAGGAAATGCCATTTTACCAGCGTCTCTCTGTGACTGACTGAGTGTGAAGTTGATTTTCTCCCCTGCAACCAATCAACCCATCAAAACCTGATCAAAGCAGAGTCTTGGTGCATTTACTATAATGTCACTTCCTTCACAAAGTGTCTCGGACTGAATATCCATTGGCTTTAATGCTTGTGCTATGCTACCATTGCAGAGTATTCTATCATGGAATGTGCATCGACAGGTGTTTGATTGGCTGATGCAGGCCAATGCCAGACGGCGCTGAATTGTTTCACAAGTTTGAGAACGGTTATTTTTGACATGTTAACAACCAGTGCTTTTATTTTTGTGGTGAGGACCAACCACCCCTCATGGAAGTCGGCCATTAAGGACCGGGCACAAATCATTTAATTTAATTTGATTTACTTACCTGCCAGGTAGGAGTTTTTAGGCAACATGATAGGGTGATATTAAAGTTCTGGTTCATCCTATACCTACAAAAAATTCCATTCAATGCAGGTTTTCTCTAGAGCCATTCAATGTATTCCTGGTGCTATGGGCCACATGTTGTAATTGAGAAGTCTTGTGTGGGACCAGGTAAAGGAACATGTGCCCAGCTCACCATATTGGCTGTGCTCAGTAAAGTTCTCCTAAGCATGATAAACGGCTCAGTGTTGTTTCTGAAGGCCACAGTGTGTTGCTGATTAGGTACTTGGGTTTTTTACAGTTGTCATGGCATTTTGGGGCCAGGTCTTGTATAGTGTGAGGGTTCTGCTGCAATCAGCCAGGGAATGAGCTTAATGGTTTATAATGAGTTCATAGTCCGACCTGGCAGCCATACGACTGAGACAGACTCAAAGGTCAAAGGAGTCCAGCAGATCCTTGTTTTATATCTATACTACAAGAAATGAATGAATGAATGAAAAAAGTTATTCAGTCATGTTGCTGTTTTTTAAATGGGTTCATTGAAGTAACATTGCTCTGTGGAGTTTTTGGTTTGCCTGTTTCTAACTTCTGAGAGATTACCTGTCATTTGGAGAGGTATTGAAATAAAGCACTGAAGACCAGACATAATCTAAATGACTGTAACTTATTACCACTGACTCAGACCTTGGATTTGAGACTGTTCACTTGACAGACACGATGCCCTCATCAAGCCCCAGGGGGAAGAAAGACTGGACCAACATTTCAGACAGAAAAGAGAGTAGAGTCAGTGTTCAGAGTGTCAGCCTGCTTGAAGCTTTGAATGGATTATTGTACATTTCTGCAAGGATTATTTCAGATGCTTCATATCTTTGGAGACAGGGATGGAAAGAATAAAGGGATAGAAAGCTGGCATTCTCTGATATGGTTTAAATTCATATAAAACTACTTTGTACCATGAAGTATAATTTTGAAGATACATAATGCCAGACTTTGGTTGTTTGTGTCCTCATATTAAACTTCATATTGACATTGAACAGATGTTCGAATTTCTCAGGATTTCGGGCTCTTCAATGTTTGTATGTGGCTCATAAAGGCTTAACAATCATAATATAACCACTGAAGTGTTTATATCTGATCCAAATGGCCTCGCTACAAGGTGGGATGCAAACCAGGTTGTCATAGAGATCGGGCAGATGAAATGGCAAACTAGTCTCAGCTTTGCCAATCCCCTCTCGTTGGTTTACCTGGAGGTCCTCACTGAGCCAACTCCACACAGGTGAAAAAGGTGTGGTGGCTCTGGTTTTGGGAAGCTATTCAACCATCTTGTGAAGAAGCATACTTGATTACTTTGCAGTGATATACTGAATTATGGCTCAAATGTAACTGTCATTCTAGGCAGAGTTGAAGCGAAACCATACAGGGCATGCATTTATCAATGTTTTAATACAAATGTTGGTTACCTTTGGTTGAGGATCTAAAATGTGTGGTATGGTCTTTAGGGATTTCAACACTGTGACAGTGTTAATTTTGGCAGCTATTTTTGATTTAGTCTTAGTCTTAGTCTTTTGATGAAAATGCATATTAGTTTTAGTCACATTTAGTCATTTTTATCCTTCTTAGTTTCAGTCTAGTTTCAGACGATAAAAACAAATTACATTTTAGTCTAGTTTTAGTCGACGAAAACGAATTACATTTTAGTCTAGTTTTAGTCACATTTAATAGCCACATTAAACTCCTTATCTTCCCTTCTCAGGTCCAGGGACCCCCTGTGTTGTGTCTACAACTGCATACTAGTCTAGCTTTCAGTACTTAGGTTGTCCATAAGATATCCCTCCTATAGGTCTATAGCAGGGGTCGGCAACCTTTACTATCAAAGAGCCATTTTGCCCCCTCTTCCCCCAAATAAAATTTGTCTGGAGCCGCAAAACATATTTGATAACAAAGCTGATCAAATTTTATATAAAGTTATACAATAATAATCTGTAGATTATTGCATTTATGAAATTATAGAACAACAATAAAGAAAACATTGTATTTATTTTTACATGTTACAACAAAGGGAAACACCAAATGCTTATGTAGAGGAGAAGAAAATACACAGGCAAGTGTAGGCCTACTTTGAAATAAATTAAACGCAGGACTATGTAGGGTTATTTGAGTCATCCCCATATTTGTGGGAAATGTATGAAATAAGAAGTACCCTATTTTGAAATAAATAAAAACATATAGCTGCAGCCTATATATTTTAGTTGGCGTTGGCGAAATGTGAAAACAAAAAGTGAAAGCAGATCAGACCGGAGGAGGAAACTGAAGCTCGGTAGAAACCAGCTGCAGCTTCTGCTCTGATCGAGAGGCTGCGGCGCTGATCTCAGAGCACCTGAGACCAGAGGAACTCTGTGTTTTCACTGTTTCCATAGTTAAGAAGCAGCCGGTGAGTCAGTGACCGGCCTGCTTCATGTGAACGAGCTCTGATCTCACTGTGTCTCTCTGAGCGAGTGCGCGGCGGCAAGGGGCGGAGCCTCGGGACCGGTGCGCTGTCTGGGAGCACACACACACACACGCACACACACACAGACACACACACTCGCCGCTTCGGGTACTTCATGACGGCCTGATACGATTATGTTTTTTAAAATTGTTGTGACTTAGTCAACCGCCAACATTTTCGTTTCGTCTCGTCTCGTTAACGAAAATTAAAATAGATTTCGTCATAGTTTTTTTTTCAAAGATCCATTTCGTTACGTCTTCGTCTCGTCTTAGTCATGGGAAAAGGGGCGTTAATGAATATTTTTCGTTATCGTTATCGTCAACGAAATTAACACTGCACTGTGAGTGTTGTACAAGATGTGACTGTAACTGTATAAAAGGCAAATAATTTTTGTGCCCATCTACAACCCTGGCATCCCTTTTTTCATTTTGTTTTGCACCATATGGACCTTTTTTGCTATCTTATAACTGGAACTAAATGTTAACAGTGAACACTAATGCAGATTAGCTTCATAGAAACTTTCCAGTAGACATGGTTGAATTGCGAACCCCTTCCAAGGGCACTGGGGAAATAATCCTTCCTTTTTCTCATCAGTTTGCATAAACAATATGGATCAAAATTTAATCCATAGGCACACACCTACAGTGAAGTAAACCCCCACATTAGAGAGAGATTGTATCCAATCTCGTACCAGCAGTTTCTAATCCCATCAAACACCCGCATATCAGTACACAAACTGCTGGCTGTTTTCTCTCTGTGTGAGCTCTTACAAACCATGTAAGTCTTTTTTACCAGCTATAAAACTACAGGAGATCAAGTGTGAAGAAACCTAATAAGATTTACACTTGAACATGTTTTTTCCATCTATGACACAATTGTGGATTTGTGGAGGGAAATAAATTAAATAATCAATCAATAAATCCCTGAATATATGAATGAATAATTAAAATGCATGAATGAATAAATGAACCCACAAGAGCCTGAAACATAATAAAAGAGTACTCCAACTGCCAACTGTAGAGCTTTGGCATCAAGTTGTCTAAATCCACAATTGATTATTCAGTATTTACATATTTTATCTATTTTAAAAGCAGCACAAACATGCAATTAAAGCTTCTCCAAATATTTGTTCTTTGTTTTCTCAGTAAGAAGTCTGACTGTTAGATTAAAGAGATAGTTCACCCTAAAATGAAAATTCACTCATTATCTACTCACCTCTGTGCCAACAGAGGGTTTAGTGAAGTGTTTGAGTCCACAAAACACTTCTGGAATCTCAGGGGTAAAACAACTCAACAATTCACCCACCTCTCCATTGGCAAAGTGGTGAGTAGATGATGACTGAATAAAATGTTTTGGGTAAAGTATCCCTTTAAGCTTTCGTAAGAGACAAACATAAATGTTGGCAATTTCTTCAAGATCTTTGCACAGGGTTGTTGTAAAAAAAAGATGAACTAATTTTCTCCTAATGATTTGCAATTATTATATAAGTCAAGGGGAAAAAAAGAGAGGATGATCAGGAACTCTGGAGGGGACATGTCATTAAAAAAGGACACCTCTAATCACTCCCATTTGATAACAGTTCACATGTTTCCATTAGAATCAGAATCTTTCCTGTCTTTAACAAGTAATTATTTTAATAAAGCAACGTTTAACTCAAACTATAATATTTCCCAGCCATCACCAAAATAATCCATCGAAACCCTAACCGCAGGGGCGGCTCCTAGCATACGCGAAATAGGCGGTTGCCTAGGGCGCAAAATGCCGAGAGGGCGGCACAAGAGACTGATTTATCATGACGTGACACATGCAATATAAACCAATACATTCACATCACAACATCATCTTCTAAACCCGGGTATGCACTGGAGAAAGAAGCGTCGCGAAGCGCCACGAAAGCTGTCCGCGCCCATGTTAAATAATTGGGCTGTTTGCATAATTGTATAATTGGAAGCTGCGGGAAGCGCCGCGGCCGGCTCGCGATCTGCAGCGATGGTTTCGGGGTCTGTTCAATTTTTTTTTCGCTCGCCGCGAGCAAATCGGGCCGGAAAACACACTGAAAATTGATATATGTTAAACGATATAAGTGATATATTATATACATGATTAAATATACATCCCATACTGTCGATTTCTCCGCTGTTCTCCTGGAGTTTCATTTCCCAGATTATTGCCGCCACACGATGAAATTTCCCCATCTTCAATTATGGTCTTAATCCACACATTTGTCAGTTGTGTCTAAACAGATACACACACAGGCAAATACTCTCTTGTGTGTGTGTGTGTGTGTGTGTGTGTGGGGGGGGGGGAGGGGTTGTTAAACTGTGGTAAGAGTCGAAGATGAGTCAAAGAAGGATTAAATTATCAGGTGCTTGATTCAGAACGCGCAGCAAAGTATAGGAGCTTTATAGAAACTTTCCAGTAGACATGGTTGCAGCAAAGTAGAGGAGGAGAAGAAAGAACAATATAGAGGTAGAATCACCCCGATTGTGGACATCATTCATGTTTATTTTTGTCGATGACATGATAAGCTGTCAGTACAGCTGATTTCAGACTTTTTATATTTTTATTATATTTTTTTTTAATTTTTTATATTTTACAATTTTGTCTGCCTGTGTGTGCATCTGTATACAGTCCAAAAGTTATTGGGGATGCATGACAATTTGCCTGTGTATGTTTGGGGGGCGCCATTATGAAATCCCGCCTAGGGCGCCAACATTGCCAGGGCCGACCCTGCTTAACCGCCATTGTGTGAGATCAAGAGCACCATTTTTATGATAGCCTACTGAAAGACAATGTTAATGTCATTCTCTCAAATCGTGGTGATTTCGCACTTGCTTGTGACCATTTTATGTTGCCCTATTTGCTCACAACCATTGTTTACTGGTCGCATCACAAAAACAAAGATTTTACTCCTCACATTCTTTCATTTAAATACTTTGAGTCATCTGATCCAGTCATTCACAATATATATCATAATGTATGTTGCAGAACTATGTTTGCATACCAAACTTAAACATGCAGGTCCAGGTTATCTCTGTTGTCAGAAGACACAGATTGCTGATACTGAACTATGCAGAGCTCACACAATAGGCCTGGCTGACCATCCGGGCCAGAAAAGCCTTGGCTGGACAGATTCTCCTCATGCCGATGTTAATACTGTTGGAGGTCTGCGATGGCTGTTTGCCGGCTGAGCTCAACAACAAAAGGTGGTTTTATCCTAATAGCGGAGGGCTAACATGTCTAATTCCTCTCTAGCGGATCAGTCTGTCTCTTTAGATGCAGCAGGCAGAGAAAAATTAGAGAATACCAAGATCCACTGGAGTCCAAGACACACAGATCGATCTCATCTGTGTGGGTACAACAGAACAAGGTTGAAGACTGCTCAGACTTCCACTATGCCTGCTTCAAGGTCAGCCAGTGATCCAGGCCTGGGAGGCAGGGTGAAATGAAACCCATGGAGGCATGACAGAAATGTTAATTATGGTTGACCAGGCATAAATAACATTGTCAGAGGAATTAGAGTTTCTGTGTGCTGAGTTTCACTGACATGGAAAGAAGTGTTTTTTGAGGAGGGCCTGTGCTACCACTTCTCCAGGAAAAACTGTTTTCTAAACTGTATAAATCTGTGCTCTGAATATTTACTCTATGACAGTGACACACAGGTTGAAGGGCAGAACTTATAACACTTTTGACACTCAACTCTTTGACTTATTTCCTATAAATACTTCATTGTGCTTTAGTTTTCTCTCTCTCTCTCTCTCTCTCTCTCTCTCTTGCTCTCTCTCTCTCTCTCTCTCTCTCTCTCTCTCTCTCTCTCTCACACACACACACACACACAAACTGGCACCATAGGGTCTGAGGTGACATCACTTACCCATGGGAAGCCAATTTTCCTATTTTTGGGTGACCAACAGCCAGGAAATGGCTCTCTCTTTCCATCGCTCTCACTCTCTCTATTAGGAGTCACTCTCACCATCACTCCCCTATCTCCTCTTTCATCTAAGTTCTTAACACAGCAGATAAGACAGAAGAAAGGTCTGAAGGTGGTGAGACGTAGGGAGGCTGTTGCAGCTTGGTGTTTTTTTTACAAAAGAGCAAGAAAACAGTATACAATACATTCATTTCAATTCTAATTCAACTTCCAAGCACGTCAGCCATCTTTTTCACATTTGATTTGATTTTTAAGGCAGTTTCTGTGACCAGAGAAACTCACTGTTTCCACTGTTCTTCTACAAAGACACTGACCGGCTGCTTAACGTGAACGAGCTCTGATCTCACTCTGTGTGTGGCGCTCTGAGCAAATGAATGGGGGCGGGTATGGGTTCACAGAGCAGGTCATTCTGCGCATGCTTTAATTCCACAAATTAACCGCCCCGCGTCAATTTTGACAGCCCTATTAAAAAAATATCACCAAGAAATGTGTCATTGCAATATCAAAGTGTCCATAATACTTAGTAAAGGACAAAGTAAAAATAGTATCCAATGGTGGTGATAGCCACTGGGTATTAGGTAAAGGTTAACAGCAGCCCATCCTTTCATTGCTATGTATTATGCATGGTATATATATTTTTTTAGTGCTTTGGACATCATGATGACCAAAGCGCTCATATTACAGTTGCCATTCACCCATTCAAACAAACACTCATACAGTGCAACTACGCAGCACTTTTTCCACGAGGGGCCATGGAAAAATGTCCGTGTCAAGGTTAAGTATTTATTGCCCAAGAACACTTCGGCATGCAGATGGGGAAGACTGGGATCAAACCGCCGACCTTCTGGTTGGAGGACGACCGCTCTACCCCTCAGCCACTGGGGTTACCCTAATTGTCAAGACTTTGTCAACCTGCTGGTGGTAGTAAGTGATGTTTATGTTGTCTGTAGGCATCCAGAATGACACGCTCAGATGAGGACAGGGACATTGGGTGGGATGCCTGGGGCCCCTGGAGTGACTGCTCTCGAACCTGCGATGGAGGAGCCTCCTACTCTCTGCGACGTTGCCTCAACGGAGGGTAAGTCTCATTTAACAACTCATAAGACACAATTTGACAGCATCTTCGAAATATTGGATTGCATTATGGAAGAAATCAATACATTAAATCGGAAAAAATCCAGAATCCTACATTTTGTATGTCATCCCTACAGAGGTGTTACTCGCTGCTGGAGATGATGAGAACATTAATTGAATTTGAGCAGCAAATCTGCTCACCATGATATTTTCAACAGAGAGATATCCTGCTGAATAGTTAGGTTAGGAAGATGTTTCCAGTTCAATCCCTTTACTAGTAACACTGTTTTTTTAATGCCCATCGAGTTTTGAGTCCGTGCTGTATGCAGATAGAGGTCTTGTGACCATGGATTTCCTGTATATAGCTTACTGATTGCAAACAAACAATAGTCAATTGTTGAAATAATAAGTTATGGCTAAAATGTTAAGCAGAACCCTCAGTAAATATTTGGAATCTTTCCAATTTATAGGGGGGGGGGGGGACTTATTTGTATTGATCTGGCCACAATTCCTCTCAGTGATGATTTAATTATTCCCTACAAGATAATTGCTGTGATTTGCAAACATGGTGGTATAATAGTCTGATGGGTCAAAAAACATGAGCAATCAAATAATGAGACAAGTTGTAAAATATTTATTATATATTATATTCAAAAAGAGAAGGTTCATATCATTTTGTGTATTACAGTAATAAAAACAACTCAAAAAGATATGCAAAGACAAAACCAAAACATAAATTTCATAATAGATCAGATTAGCAACCCTACATCAAACCACACAGCTGAATAACTAACCGGTCAGAACTCTTTGTTAAGAGCCCCTAAGAGCCCCTAAACACAGAGCGGCCTCCAAACGGCCGTGGTCCTCAGTGTGTACCATTTATAAACAATTTCACCTAGAACACTGGGTTTCTATTTGGATCTGCACCCAATTGAAAACAGTATCAGTCCTGTAAAAATTCCCAAAAATTTTGATCAAGATCCATGAATTAGTCTGAGAATTCAACGAATCATCCCATACTGTCCTGAGTCGTTGCTCAGTGTTGGAATTCATCAACACCACTGAAAGCAGTGGTGTTTCCAAAAAAGCTGGAAACTCTGACAGAGTCCAGAGCATCTCTGCAGGTCGTTCTGGATGGGATACTGTGGAGTCAGGAAGACGGGGTCTGCGTTGGGTGTGTCCTGTTTGTCCCTCACACTGATAAACACACCTAGTGCGTGGGTTCAAATCCCTGCAGTTTTTAAAAGCCAAATCAGGCTGTTTGCTCCCACTGTCTGTCTCAGCCTGTCTCTGCTCAGCGGTTTGCTGTGTTGCTTCTTGCTGAAGTCATCAGAGCCAATCTATTTCAGACTTTGCCCTGTGGCAACGTTCTGTAGCCTCCCTACAACACATTTGTCTCCATTATTTCTGATTACAACTGAGGCTCACCTTCTCATCCATGCCACTATTTTTCACCGTTTGGCCATCAAGGACACAAGTTGGAACTTTACTGAATGCTAATAAACCACCGACATAGTAAACACACACAGCAGAGCTTGTTAATTGGCACCTTGTGGATACGAGAGGTACTAAAAGAGAGATAATGGAGGAGAAAATACAAAGTGGCCTTTGGGTTATTCGGATCTAATGCTTGTGTTTTGGCATATTTGAGCCAGTGTTGCTTCATTGAATATTTCCTGTATAGGACTTTTTTTTTTCCTGTGAGTTGTAGAGTTACCAGTGTTGAGAGACAGATGTTCATGAGACCCTGAAGACCATGTCAACCTAGGTCGCAGCTTTCTGTTTCAGCTGCTGATCCCACTTTCCATCAGAAATATAAACTATAATTGCAGAGATGAAACAGTGGACTGAAGATGATAGTAATATAGTATATCATATTTTATTTGATATTTTATACCATGCAGTTACACTGGTTATGATGACAGGAACACAAATTCACGAGAGAGAGAGAGAGAGAGAGAGAGAGAGAGAGAGAGAGAGAGGCTTGCCTTTACCTGAAGTTTTTTACATTAACTTTAAATATAACTACAGCCACATGCCAGTACTATACAGTATGCAGTTGTGCATTTTCCATCATGTGTCAGTTTAATACTCTAAACAAACTTATTTTACGGGTACGCCCCTTTGTTTGTGTGTGACACTACCGGGCCTCACTAATTGTGTCTAGAGATCGAAGTTGCCGGCAGTAAGTAGCACACACAGACTCAAAGACAAACACTTGCAGGACAGCTTCCTTTTTGGGAGACATTTTTTTAATGACTTCAGAGTGTGAATCTCCCTTGTGCGGAGGAAGCCTAAACAAATCCGGAGAAAGATTTCCGGAATCATTTCCAGATGCCTGGAGCTGTGATCACTGTTACCAACACACAAAATATATAAATATGTGTGTGTATATCTCTGTTTGTCTTGTGTGTTGGTTGCCATCATCTTTATTGCTCTCTGAGGACTCATCTGGCTAAAGTGAAAACATCCAGCTTCAACACACACACATCTCTCTCTATAGTTGTGAGGACTCATTGGCGTAATCCATTTCCTAGCCCCTTACCCTTACCTTAACCATCACAACTAAATGCCTGACCTTAACCCTAAAACCAAGTCTTAACCCTCAAACAGCCCATTGAATTTATGAGGACAAGCCCAACTGTCTTCACAATGATGGTATTTTACCAAAATTGGCCCTCATAACTATAGATAGACATGCGTGCACGTAAACGTATGCGCCCACACCAACACACACAAACACACACACATCTTGGCCGTGGGTCCTCTCGAAGTTTGTATTAGGTTAAAAATGGAAGCAACTAAAAAAGACAAGTTTTTATCTTCAGTTTACTTTCAAAGTCAAGGTTATGATTGTGGTATACTGCAGTACAATATACACAGCAGACCAAAGGCAGGCTTCATTTTGTAACAGTCAAATAAGACAATGAAGATAATACATTTAGAGTAAGAGTGAAATATGCAATAAAACAATCAATATGCTTTAAATAAAGTCCAGTGCTGTATTGATTTAAATGGGGGCAATGGAAAGGACAAGAACATTTCACTATAAATGAAAAGTAAAGTAAAGGGACGTTTAAACTGTGTTGTGGTTCTATTCATATACAAATTATTTTAATTGCATGTCTATCTAACACATGTACTGACAAAAGTATGTGAGAAAATAAAGCTTTATTTGTTCCCTTTTCATTTTACATTGAAAAAAGTGAGTTCTCAAACTCATCAATTGTGTTTTATTTTCTATATTTCAATTAAGGTAAACTAAAACTACATAATTAATTCTCAAATTTTTAGTTTAAAATTTGCAAGGAAATAAACGTACCCTTAAATCTCATGCACCATGTTCCAGTCTGGTTCCTCACAGTCGCAGTTGTTTTTTCTTCTCCTCAGTGTTTCCCTTCGTTTAGTCATGCCTGAAATTCCTGATTTATAGCCAGTGTTAAATGTGCGAAGCTCTAAGTGCAATTCATTCACTCCTTATATCATTGTGAGTTATTTACATATCAGCCTCTGTCTCCTGACTGGCTGTAAGAATATATTTTCCTCAGTTTTTCAAATGGAGTCAAACCCCCACTACAACACAAGTTGTAATTAACCCTATTTATTTTCCCAGCTGTCAAATTCTTAACTACAGACAACAGAGTGCTTCTGATTCTCTAACCAACGTGTAAATCACAATCAGAATGCTTTTAGGCAAATGGATATTGTCCCTTTGCTACTTTGTACCTCTGCAAATAAAAATAAAATCGTTTTAGAGCAGGCTTGTTATGTCATTATGCTGTTTGATGAGATTTTTTATACTTTCGTGACAGAGTAGAGCTGAAGATGAGGCATGCTCAATACATCATGTTGGGGCTTACTTATAGATCTGTACCTTATAGCTGCAGTATTCAGTATTTACAGCAACACTGGATCTAATGTCTTATGTGTATTGACATCTGAGACTTGTTGTGATTGGTCCACCCTCACCTGTTCTCTTAGTGAAAAACCGGGAATCAGACGGATTAGAGAACAAAAATGTTCAAGCTAAACAGTTAAACACGTTTTTAAAAAAATAGTGTAAAAACATGCAAAAAGCTTTTAAATGTGATCACGTTCCCTGAAGGTCAGGTTCCAGGACAGGCAATACATTTCAGGCTTAAAGGGACTCTTACCTTTGTTGCATTTTTACACTTTTTTTGGATAAGGTTAAATTGGTATTAATAAGGTAATGACACTCTAAAATGCAAGACAGACCCACCAGGAGTAAAAAAAAAACAAATATTTCACTCTCATAATATTTAGTGAAAACTTCAACCAATACAATTCTTCGGACCGAAGGACCTTATTGGCCGACAGACCTGTCTGTTTGCTGCATGGACATGCAGGTTTTCCGTGTGCTTCTAGTGGCGCATTCGGGCCCGCGTCATCAATGTATATAACTTACCGGTGCTTCTGAATCCAAATCCATTGCTTTGGTAAACAAAAACTCACGTGCGTGCGCGGAGGCAGTAGGTTCTAAGTCTGCTTGTAAATAAAGTTTCTTCAAAAAAACACCGCGGATGGGAACGAGGGGGTGGGGCATTGGAGGAAGGCGGGATGATTTGAATGTGCTGTAATTCTCAAATGCAACAAAGGTAAGAGTCCCTTTAACATAAAACAGAGGCCTTCAAATATTGAAACCAATCAGAGCAAGGTAGGACGAGCTTGGCAGATATTACAGGAAGGTATAGGTGATCCACAGTCTAAAACTGGTGTGAGCAAGCAGAGATTGGCAAAGAGCAGAGTAACAACCCTCAAACCCTCAGAAGCAGTTATAGCATGTTACAAGCTGGAGGACAGTTAGTGCAATTTAGTGGGAAAAAAATGTATCAACAGGTCCATTAATATAGAGCCGTGGCTTGCTGTTATTTGGGCCTGGATTAGCTTGGAGTTTGCTCAATGGTTTTAGTCGTTTTCAGCTCCATGTCTGCCCTGAATGGCAGATTACACCAGGCCTACTTTACACTGGCGTGAATGAGCTGCTACCAGTTTAGTCAACTGTTATTGTAAGTGTTGTGCAATAATGGTTAGGAGTTATACCATAAGCTAGTGTGCCTTAAGGCGTTCAATAAATTTGGTTATCAAAAATAGAAAAATAAAACGTTAATATTTAAAATATTAATATTAAATCATAACTTTAGTTTGACTAAGTTCTCGCGGGGCACCACCCTTCATAGAAGGGAAAAGATAGCCAATTTATTGATTAAGATCAGTCTCATTTAGATCTAGTTCAATTAGAAATCTTAATATTTACTATTAAAGACTATATAATGAACAGTTAAGGTTTATAGAGTTCTTGACAGTGTAACGGTTGGCAAACTTCACTTATGCAACATTAATGACAGGACAAGTTTAAAAGAAAACATTTATTATGAACATAATAAGTATAAAACACCAATTACTAAACAAAATACTAACTAACAAAGATGTATGTGTGTGTGTGTGTGTGTGTGTGTGTGTGTGTGTGTGTGTGTGAGAGAGGGTCTCTCTGGTAGTTAAACAAAGAAAGTCACACCTTCCTCAGCATGCTTCCAAAATGGTGGTTTGACCCCCCTAAAATAGCAGTCCCTTCTTCTGCAGAAGTGGTTTTACGACATGCAGCGGGGTCTGAGCTAATGAGGTGAGGAGATATGCGGTGTCTGTGAAAATGCTAATTAGAAAATGGCAGAGTCTGAGTAGAGCCTAGCTCACATTAACTTTGATTTAGCTTGTAACCACAATAACACCACATATATCAAACTTTAAACTTATGAACACCACACAGAATCAAATAAACAGTCTTGCTTAGCCTAGTAAAATTATTAAGCCCAGATTATGTTACCAGTCCAAGGATAAAGGGGAAAAGAAGTTGCAGTTCAGTTCTCAGTTCTGTGAAGTCTTCTGGCTCGTGTGGTCTCTGCTTCCGCGGTTCTGTTGAGCTGTGCAGTTCAGTTGCTTATTGAATCTTTAGTTCTTACCTGCAGGACACCGAGTCGCTGCAAGGAGTTTAGAAGCAGCTTGGGATGCGTGGAGGTTTTCTTGAGAAGATGAGCGGGAAGCTCGACCTTTGACCTCCAGTTGTTGGAAAGAGAAGATTTGAGCTGGAGAAATCAGGTTTCTACACTCGCTGATGCAGGAGGAAAGGCTGGCAGCCTGCTGTCCTCAGTGGTGATCGATGGAGGAAGAGGGTGAAGCAGCCTGGACCCCCTTCCTTTAGAGTTGCAGGAGAGGCGGCTGGAGCGGCCTTCGGCCCTCAGAGGGAATGGAGCAAAGAGGAAGAGTTTGGGGAGGCCTGCTCTTAAATAGGCCCAGTGACCCCCAGGTCATATGACCAGAGTGACCAATTGGAGTTGATCTTGGGTGGCTCTTGGCACCTAGGTGTGACTTTGCTGAAACAAAAGGAACCTGTAGACCCCTGGGAGACTGAGTTGCTTGGCCTTCTCAGGACAAAGAGAACACGTTGCACTCTGGGAGATTGAGTATTCTCCAGCACATGCGGCCTTCTCAGGACAAAGGACATGTGCTTTCAGGTTTCGACAGGGTATATGCAGCAATCCTGAGATTAAATTCAATACTTTTCAAGACCTTTTTCAGGACCCTTCTAATATTTTTCAAGACCCCAGCGCCACTAGGAGCTGTAACCGGTTACATCTACATATATCCCATCTGGATGCTGGATCATGATCTTGCTGGCTGCTGACCAGAGACTATGATTGTAGCAGGACTGCTTGACATATAGTTTTTAAGTTATCCTTCAAAATGTTAACCCTCATCAATGCTGCTAAAAACTTTAATTCCGATGATGTTTTCCTACACTTGACATCTGTTGCAACTTGCACTTGTGTCCTTCCTGGGAGACGGATCCCTCACATGTGGCTCTGAGGTTTCTACGTATTTTTACCTTTACTCTTGCTGAGGGTTAAGGACAGAGGATTTCTCACCATGTTTAAGCCCTGTGAGACAAACTGTGATTTTTGAATATGGGCTATACAAATAAAATTTGATTTATTGATTGATTTACATCAGCGACACAATTGAGATTGCAAAATTAAAAGAAGTTTGCCAGAACTTCTATGTAGCACTGCATCAACACAACAGAATTCAGATAGGCCGGGAGGGAATACATCTCAAAATAATAAATTGAGTTTCTAAGCCAAAGGCATAATTTATTTTAAAAAATAACATGCTCACTCACTCACTCACTCACACATGCAAACAACAGTGTTTCCCACAGGATTTGTAGAGATCATGGTGGATGGACCCTGGACCCTCTTGGAAGAGGATATAGTACATTTTAAAGTAAAGATGCATCAATCTGGTCCACTTTGAGAGACAAATTAAAAGGCTGGATTGAATTTAATATGGCAGTCAGAATCTACTTGTGGTGTGAGAAACACTGCAAAGACACACTGAGCAGTAACTGGTTCAGTCAACTCTGCAATAGGCACTTTTATAATACTTTAAAGAATAAAACTATTTTGCAGCATAAATAACACAAATCAGATCAACATATTCACTGATATAATGCTACAACTTTCTCAAAAAGAGCCACCATGTGGCATGTCTTTAGTGCAACAAAGTGTTTAACTGACAACTAGTCTGGTATCTCACCTGAAGGAAATTACAATCTGCGCTATTCTCCCAGTATTATGATATATGTTGCGGGTGGAAATCAAAGGCAGGAGGCGTCGTTCTCAAGTTCAAATTAAGCAGGTTTATTCAGAGGTCACAGGTCAGGAAACTGCGGTGTCTAGCAAATGATCATGCATGGTCCACTGATCCTGTACAGGAAAAATGGCGTTGAGGCAGAGTACGCAGAAAGCTTATATATTGATACTGGGCATGACAGAGGTTCTTCTTGGATTGGTATTGGTCGGATCTCGTCGGGTCGTCCTCCTGGCGTCGTTTGGTCCTCCTCCTGGTGTTGCGTGATGACGTGCAAGCCGTGTCGCGGTTACTAAAGTTCATGAGCATATTGCCTCGTGTGTGCGCTTATTTTATGTGTGTGTGAAGTGAAGTGAGGTCATAGAAAACTGTGAGAAAGGCATGAAAACCTCTAGTCTAATCTGTCCGCTGTGTGTGTGTGAGGGAGTCTCACAACTAATATAACAAAGTGATTCATGAAGCCAGAGGTTTGAAAACCTGTTATCTGTCCGCTAAGGCAGACTCCCTTTTTAAGGAGTATGAACCATTCTGAGGTTGAGAAGCAGGAGAAGAACTATGTGTTATGTTTGTGTGTTTACGCTATGTGTATCTGACTACACGTTAAAGTGTGTGTATGTGTGTGAACAGTGGTGTATTGTCAACATATAATAACAGAACTCAGAATTGTACGTGTGTAAACTTTGAACATGGACAAAACCAACTGAGCTGTGGTAGTGCTCACTCCTTACAAATATGATTCATTGGACGTGAGAGAGGTGTTTTACTGTTGTGTCGAGACACCACAACACTTGTGCACGCGGCGGTGGCGTGGCGACGTCACTGACGTCTGTACAAGTTAGTAATGCTAGCAGCTAGTTACTAGCTTCAGCTTTCGTACTCGTACTGGGTCGTGTAACAACGTTAACCGAGGGAGTTGTTGCCCAATGCTCGATGGACAACCGCTGTCTGCGTGCCGTAGCGGATTCGTGGTTAGCGCCTTGCTTCTGTGGCTGACCGAAGAGCATTGATCCCCATTGAAGCTACACTCGCTTTCTTCCTACAGACCAAACAGTAGCCTCCCGGTCACTCCCAGCGACGGGCTTCAGCCAGGGCTTGAACTGCTCGTGTTCCAGCCATGACCCCGCGAATTTACACGTACCCATTGCAGCAATATAAATAATGTGAGGCTTACTGTTCGCAGCTAGCCGTCCTCTACATGGAAGATTCAACGACTCGTGCTATTCGCGCTGCGGTCTCGCGCTCGAGCCCCGTCCCCGTTTGAACACCAGGTATTTTTTTGTTGCGTTGTCGTGAGGACTAGAATAAGTGAATTCACATAAACTCTTAACAACTTTTGACAAATGTGCTATTCACATCGAGAAAACAACACATTTGTAAGCTATTTTATTTAGTGGCTTTATTGTGGAAGGTTGATGTGTAGTTCCTGTTATAAGCAAGGTGCTGGTGGGACTCTTATTTTGAAGGGGGGTTCTAACGGAAGGGGGTGTTGTCCAGAGAGAAGTGCGAAGGAAAATATACGGGTGCGATCTCCAGATTAAATAACCATCTCTCGTGTCACTTTTCGGCTGAGGCCTGACAGTATAAGAGGAAAAAACCATCGGCTACACAGAGTCTTGAATTCGAAAATGATTCAAGACTTTTTAATACTTTTCAAGGGTCTTGATTTTCCCTAAATTTATTTATCACCTTTTAATACTTTTCAAGACCCCGCGGATACCCTGTACGACTTCCCATACAGGCCTGAAAGAGAAGCCTGCTTTTTGCATAAAAACCATGTCCCAACATAAGCCTGCAGGAGAAATGTAGACTTTACGGCAGTTAACACACACAGGGAGATTGGGTTTTGTTATTGTTGCTAACAAGGTGGAAAGGGTTTAACAGCGTGTCCATGCTGTCATGGGGAAATGAACGTTATGCCATGGCACATTTCACACAGGGTGGGAATTTATTCTGACACACTGTTTGTGTGTGTGTGTGTGTGTTTGTGTGCAAGCATTTTGGACTCTGCCAGCTGGAGCTTAGTGAATTGCTGAGATGGCTGCTGGCTCAGTTATGTGTGCTGCAGGTGGGCTGTGCTGTAACCTTACAGTTGTGTGGCTGTGTGCATGGGTTTGAGTATGTGTGCAGTCATCTATCACGTTGAGCCTGTACTTAAGGCAGTGCCTGCAGTCCTGTCTGATCCAGGGAAAGTTGAGAGAAGCTCATCAAAGACCAAGGTGAGAAAGAAGGGAAAATATTCAAAACTGGGAAGAGGGAAAAACCTATTGCACAGAAAAACTGAGGGGGAGAGAAGTATAGCAAACGACACACAACTAGACAGTGTGAGCGAATAAAAGAATAAAGCCTCATGAATATTTGGTCATAACTTTACAATATGAACAGTAGGCACATGAAGCAATTAACTCCAAATAAAAATCTGATAAATCGAGGAGGGATGAAATGACAAAGCCCCAATCCAGAGGACAAGAGGGGTCACTGAAATCGTTTGATAAGTATGAAAAAAATATGGTGGCTCCCAGGTTTTCGAGCGTACGTGGCCATTTGCCTGTCTTACCCACTCTCTTCTTCCCCAATCTTAACCTTAAGTAAAACAGGTTTAATGCGCAGAAGATATTTATAAAAGAAAAAGAAAAAAAACCTTTCACCAGACCTTAACTCTTACTGGAGACAATGCCCTTTAAAGTCATCAGCAAAATATCAGATTTTGAAATAAGTTTAAGAAGAATGGTTTCTCAATACTTCACAGTTAAGAGAATAATAGAGTCAATTCTAAGGTGCAGTGGAACCAGTTTTTCCAGATCTACCATAATTATAATTGTTATAAGCATGATGTATGATAATTTCATCATTTTGTGACACTAAGTATGATTAGTTGTAATCTGGATAATAAAATAAGGATCTTGTCTGTGTCTACGCATCTCTTCTCACGTGACGTCTTTCCAGCAAATCATACATGTTGGGATGATCAACATGGTCTGCATTAACTCATCTCTTCTCGCCATTCCATGCTCTTCAGACTTATTCTTCAATAATATATCCTGACTTTTCCTGAGTAACCAGTTGGTTTGCTTTGTACTCAAATTACTTTTTCTGTTTTTTTACTTTATGGTGCAGAAGCTGTGATGGCAAAAACATCCGCTACAGAAGCTGCAGCAATTTGGTGAGTCATCTCATGATTAATGTTAGTTCTTACATGGTTTTAAGATAATATGTGTTAACTTGAAGAGATAATCTATTGATTTAGTTCAGTGTTGTAAAAAAAATATAGGTCTTTGCATGAGGTGCATGTATAGCTTAATTATGGATCTCTTTTTAGATCTCAAAAGATCTTTTGAGCTTAACATGAAATAAACCAATCAGAGTGCCATCTCTCATTCCTGTAAAAGCCAGGTGTGTTTGCACAAGGTTTATCCTAAGTTCAATAAGCAGCGGTGGATCACGGCCGACACAGATTCAGGATCAGGGCAGACACACATTATAAGCCTGTGTCCCCAATTCTAGTTATCTGTTGTGTTTTTCTGTGTTATTTTGGGTGGAGAGTAGTGAGTGTTCATATTAGGGACAATAACAGCATCAGATTTTTCTTTACACTCTGACGTCCATAAATCCTACACTAGGTTTGACTATTTCCTAATATTTTCTACCAGCTACCGACGTGTGTGGACGACTCATCAATATAGTGACAGGACTACAATTCAATCAAATTACATTTTATTTGTATAGCACTCAAATTAAATTTTATTTGTATAGCAGTAAATCACTATATACATAATGTCAAGGAACTTTACATAAAAGGTTGGACCTTAAAAATTAGCCTGGCCTTACTAAAGAAATCCCTTCTGCATCCCGTGGGAACGACTGGTTGTGTCTGGCCTGTGGAAATATCACACAGGAGTGTATTGCCAGCAGTACCTAAAGCAACATCCTCCAACTTCAGACCCGTTTCAGCCAACCTCAGTGCCTGATCAGAATCTTGGTCTGCTGCCATGCAATCATAGTCCAAACCTAAATGAACCGCTCCAGTAACTGCTCGCATGGGAAGTTTGTGAAAGCGTAAACCTTTGAGGTGAGAGGTACTGCCCGTCCTTAGTAATGCCGTGTCCCAAGAAGTCAATAGCCATCAGCCCAATGTGACACTTGGCTGGGTTTATAATCAGGCTGACTGGGTCAGCCAAACATATAAAAAAAGGCAGGTCCTTCAGCACAATATTCATAAGCCGCTGAAAAGTCTGTGCTGGATTTTTAAGGCCGAATGGCATCTGAAGGAATTCGAAAAAGTCAAAATGACGTGATACCCACTATCTTGGGCATGTCTAGTGGGTGCACAAGAACCTGGTTATAGCCACGGACTAGTTTCACCTCGGAAAATATGGCTTAACAGCCAGGCGGGCAGGAAAGTCCTGAATATGTGGAACTGGAGAGCGATTGGGCGTTGTTGAACAAAAAGTCACTCCAGCAATCAGGCGGCAGCTCTTGATATCGACTAACAACCCACGAGCACACAGGAAATCCACACTTAGCAGGTAGTTTGGCTGGCCACGCCATTTCCCGTCCTGTTGAAAATGCATGGGAGCGACACCTTTTAGCCTTTGTACCAAATTGTGCATGGTAAAAACACAGGTGGGGGCTTTCTTGGCTTTTAAGGAGAGACAGCATCTTATCCATTAATACTGAAGGCTTTCAGTTGCTAAGGCAGAAAGAAGCGGGCGTGCTCGCTTATTTAATCAACCTGCGACTATTCCCTTTACCTTCCTGTCTACACATCTTGCTGCTGCAGACTAAAAACATATCTCTTCCGACTATACCTTGGATAAAAAAGAAAAAGCACTTATAGGGCACTTACATATAGCAGTTTATAGTTTGGATATCTTGAAGAAAAATGTTACTCTCTTGATTCTTGTTGTTGGGTTTGTACCGTCATGGTTAAATGCACTTAGTGTAAGTCGCTTTGGGTAAAACGTTCAGCTAAATGTAATGTAATGTACAACAGCATGTGCATGCAGTCACGTGAGATGCATTTTCAGGCATAGTAGTATAAACAGTGATTAAATTTCATTTGAAGACAAAAATCATGTGTGGATAGATGTGTGTTTGAAAACGCCATTTTCAAATGAACATGTATTGCTGAAGCCTTAGGAAGCCTCCAATTCAAGTTCCCCTTTGGATAAAAAGTCTTCTTCCTTCAGCTGTCTACCTCATTGTGAAATTCTTATAAACATGGACCATAGTGTTAGAGTCATCTACCCAATGTAGAACTTCTACTCAGAGAACAGTTTAAAGTTAATTCCATTTTGCATCAAGATGGTTTTGAATGCAACAGGAAAGGCTGGAGAGTGGCACAGCCAGCTGAGCAGGCAGTGGAGACGGGGCTGGATATACACTCCTGATCAAAATCTTAAGACCAGTTAAAAAATTGCATGAATTTGCATTTTGCACTGTTGAATCTTAGGAAGGTTCTAAGTAGAGTTTCAAAATGCAAAAAGAAGAAATGGGAACAAGAGCCCAAAAGTTGTGAGCAGGCAATTTATTGAAAACAACAATTTAACTGAAGTAGGCTGTTCATCAGCTGATCAAAAGTTTAAGACCACAGCTAAAAAAAAAAAAAAACCTCCTAAAACAGAAATTAAAGTGTCAAAAACTGACTCAGTAATGAGTAGCTCCACCATTATTGTTGATCAATTCAAAAATTCGTTTTGGCATGCTTGATGCAAGTGTTTCCAAAAGGCTAGTGCGAATGTTGCGCCAAGTGGTGAAGATGGCTTCACGAAGGGCATCCACTGTCTGGAACTGAAGTCCATTTTTGTAAACTTCCCTTGCCATCCATCCCCAAACGTTCTCAATTGGATTAAGATCAGGGGAACACGCAGGATGGTCCAAAAGAGTGATGTTATTCTCCTGGAAAAAAGTCTTGGTCAGACGGGCATTGTGAATTGGAGTGTTGTCCTGCTGAAAAACCCAGTCGTTACCACACAGACGAGGGCCCTCAGTCATGAGGGATGCCCGCTGCAACATCTCCACATAGCCAGCTGCTGTTTGACGCCCCTGCACAACCTGGAGCTCCATTGTTCCATTGAAGGAAAAAGCACCCCAGATCATGATGGCGCCCCCTCCACTGTGCCGCGTAGAAAACATCTCAGGTGGCATCTCCTTGTCATGCCAGTAACGTTGGAAGCCATCAGGAACCTCAAGGTTAAATTTTTTCTCGTCAGAGAATAAAACTTTGTTCCACCTTTGAATGTCCCATGTTTGGTGCTCCCTTGCAAAGTCTAAACGGGCAATTTTGTGGCGTGAAGGAGACGTGGCCTTTGAAGACGTTTCTTGTTTTTGAAGCCCTTCCTTCGCAGATGCCGTCTGATGGTTATTGGGCTGCAGTCAGCACCAGTAATGGCCTTAATTTGGGACGAGGATCGTCCCGTGTCTTGACGGACAGCCATTCGGATCCTCCGGCTCAGCGCCGGTGAGATTTTTTTGGGTCTACCACTTGATTTTTTTGTTTCATAACCCTGGGGATCTTTTAAGAAATGCAAAATGACTGTGTCACTGCGTCCAACCTCAGCAGCGATGGCACGTTGTGAGAGGCCTTGTTTATGCAGTTCAACAATCCTACCACGTTCAAAGACGGTGAGCTTTTTTGCCTTTGCCATCAAGAGATCTTCACAGTGTGATTACTTGACAGGAAATGACATGGAATCCAAATTTGTGCACAGATTTTGGCTTTTAAAGGCTGTGGTCTTAAACTTTTGATCAGCTGATGAACAGCCTATTTGAGTTAAATTGTTGTTTTCAATAAATTGCCTGCTCACAACTTTTGGTCTCTTGTTCCCATTTCTTCTTTTTGCATTTTGAAGCTCTACTTAGAACCTTCCTAAGATCCAACAGTGCAAAATGCAAATTCATGCAATTTTTTAACTGGTCTTAAGATTTTGATCAGGAGCATATGACAGGCGCTTGTACACATAAGGAAGAGGTGGGCGAAGCAGACAATTAGATCTGCTGAAATTAACCTGAGGCACAGGCACACAACAATCAAACTGAGTTAAAAAACAAACAAGAATCTACTGGACCAGGACAATAAGAGATGGTCCAATAAGGTATTGATGAATGGGGGATCTTATGAATACTGAGGACTCATTATAACATTTTGGTTTTAATACTGCAGTGGCTAGAGAACACACACACACACACAAACACACACACACACACACACACACATACACATACACAAACAAACCACTTCTTTAATTAAAGCTTAATTTAAATTAAACATTTGCCTCTTTAGATAATCGGCTGCTTTATATTTTGTTTTTCTCCCATTAAACATTATGTGTGTCCTTAATCGTCAAACATGATTAATTAAATTCTTTCCTCATAAAACATTTGCTTTTAAGTCTTTAATATGTCTTAATGCTATGGAATCTGCATTGATTAGATCAATGTTTGCTTAACTAGTAGTCTTCTCCTTGGTAGCCAAGACTCCTCAGATACAAGAGAAAATGTAAAACCAAGAAATTGATTACGAAAAAATGTTCAGAAAAACACAATGAAAATACACTTTTTTTGTTTTGTATTGAAAGTATAACAACAATTATTTTCAATCTTTTTACATAAAGTTCCATTCCATATTTGTAATACCAATTTACTCAAAGTAAGTTATCATAATGATGTAATGTGGTGTCACATTCCAACATCTGTCCTTGATCTTGTTATTCCTCTCCACAGGACTGCCCTGCAGAGTCAGGAGATTTCCGGGCCCAGCAATGTTCAGCCCACAATGATATCAAGTACCAGGGTGTCACATATGAGTGGGTCCCAGCCCCGTATGACTCCTCTGCACCCTGCGTCCTGCAGTGCCAGGCTAAAGGGAGAAGCCTCACTGTTGAACTTGCCCCTAAGGTGCTGGATGGGACACGATGCCAGGCAGATGCCTTAAACATGTGCATCAATGGAATGTGTCAGGTAAGGGGTCATATTATAAAAATATTGTTATGATCAGATATTGTAATGTAAATCGAGCAATTGTATAAAATTGCATCAAAACAAAAGGTGGGGACAGTTCTGTGGCAACACCTGTTAGCTGGAGCAGAGGCTGTTGTGTGTCCTCTCAAGCTTTGTTCATATTTCATCTTGAGTTTTATTGATTTATGGAAAGTGCTTGTGAGGAGCAAGCATGAACTTATTCTTTGCAGCTATTTTTCATGCCTCTGCACTACCCTCTCTTCATCATACTTAATATATCAAACCCTGGATTTTAGGTTTTAGGCTCATCCCATTCACCCCTTCTCTCTACCCCTTAGCCCTTCTCCTCCGTTTTTGCGTGTCCACCTGTAGGAGTAGGGTGTCCCCATTCTTGTTGGGATGGAGGGTAAGGCTGCACAACTCTAGAAACTTAGATTTTTTCAGACCCACACTTCAAACCGAGAGCTATGAGAATTTCCCAGATTGCCTTGCAAATCATCTGCAAGATGGCAGAGATCCATAAATGTATAATTTTCTCCATTAATCATTTCAAAACTATAATAATAGTTGTTCCATCTTAGTTTAATACAGTTCAATGTATTATGGTTGTTTTTTTACAAAACAAAAATAATTTTGTCATAATTCTGTGTCGCATGAAATCATGGGAGGTAACTGAATTTAACTTTTCCTAATAACAAAGCATCCTTGCAGGGTTGTCTACAGACCCCTGCTAGTAACCTGAAGCTGAAAGCTTTTGATTTATACGTGAAATAATGCAGAGCATGCAAGCTTTTCAATTTCCATTCGATGAATGACAAATGTCATTGTGCTGTACCATTATTGCCATCGTACAGAGGGATAGCAGGAAAACATGACCTGGATATTTCCCTGGTAATATGATTCATCTGCATTAGTATAGATGTTATTTGGATATTATAGGTCTGTCACTCTATTTACTGCGATAGCATTGGTTTATTTAAGATCTCAACAATGTTGTTACAACGACATCCCTAGACATTTTTTTTGTCACATCTGTTTACACCAACGACTACTAATGACCTGTCTCTTCCCGGGACGACTACTGATGATGTAACGGCTTCTTGAAGCGCTGTCCCAATTCATAGGGGAAGATTTCAACCACTACCCCTTTTAGCTCTGTTTAGAGATAACCCTCAAAAGTAAGGGGTAGGGGTAGGGAGAAGGGGTGAAATAGGATTTGGCCTTAGTATCCTTTCAAGCTAAAATAAGTCCACTGAATGGTAGAGCTACAGAAGGTGTGTAACAGTGCTGTGAAGACAGTGAGACCACACTCAAGCACTAGAGTTCACACTTATTAGTTCAGTTGAGCGAAATTTTTCACTCTCATAGATATAGTATAACAAAACTATATAGTAGAAATTCAGCAGCGTGACATAGAAAGCAGTTGTGATTTTTGGGGTGTAGACTAACTACCAGGTACACTGTTGTACAGTGTACATACAGCGCCTTTATGGGCAGCACAGCCATCAAGGGAAATTTGTTGACTTTGCAGAGACATGCTCTCTGTGATGATTAAGGCCAATCTCAACATCATTACAGCTTGCTCATAGTCGAATGGGTTTCTTTCTGAGGACCAGCACATCAGCACACACCTGAAAAACACACATCAAGGGAAAGTATGATATTAAACCCCAGACTGATGGGCCACTCTCATAGAAAGAATGATGCCCATAGATGCAGAATATGAATGTGTGGGTGAAGGGAAAAACAAATGTACTGTAAAGCTCTTCGAGTGTGCATCAAGACTAGAACGTTATATAATTACAGACCATTAAATATCAACGACAATAACCGTATCTGTATTATACTCTTTAAGAAAATCCAAGGAAGATTTGTGATGGTTTCTGACCAATTCTGGGCATAAATCTGAGGATTAGAAGCATGTGATAATAGGTGTTATTCTCACTTCAAGAGACACCCTATGTGATGCCTTTCAGCCTCAGGGAAAGAGATCTCTATTCAACTAGCAACAGCTTTCAGCATCACGCAGAAACAACATATACCCGCAGTATATAAGCTTTAGATTGTCATTTTTATTTGTGGAAATATCTTCAACTATATTTGTGTTGATCAGCTCCAGAAGTTAGAAATCCAGAGTTACACTCCCAAGTGATATTTTCACCATATGTTGTGAAATCCGTTCACAATTTGTGAACGGATTCAACACACACACACACACACACACACACACACACACACACACACAGAGCAGCTATGCATGGTCAAAATTTTAGGAATGATCATGATCAAGGTTATGATCAGTTGACTGTAGGTTAGAAACAGAAAATGAACAGTGCTTTATGTCTAGTGTTTTTTGACCTGTCTATCCATTCATCTTTTTGAATCAACCTTATTTCACCGCTCGATGTTCCTTTTAAGTTCATCATCTCACTCCCTTCTCTGTTTATGACAGACCAACAGCTTCTCGGGAGTTTGTCACTTGAAAGTAAAAATAAAACATGTTGCTGTTTTGCCTTTTGCTGACAACACTGATGCTCTCCTTTTTTTTCTGGAAAGTTTCCTTTTACCCTAGAGCTCAGCCTGGTACTCTACTTTTTTAAATCTAATTCTGTTTGTTTGCCACTAGCCCTATACTGAGTATTCGTCGCTGCTTTGCTTTGCAGCCAGCAATGTTTTCCCACGTTAATAATGGGCCATGATGAAATGCACTGGTGAGCTGGGACATGGACACTCTGGTCCCTGTACTGTCATCATCATGTCAGAGCCTCTATATTTAGGAGAGCTTTGTTTTAGGACACACTGAGTGGGATTTACTGTGGACTGCTTCCCCTCCTAGGCTGCTGCTTGATTAGAGGTTTTTCGTGACTGCATGACAGGAGGAGGAGCACATGTATAACACCTGACAAATAATTATTTATACATGCTCTTTGGCACAAAGGTGATGTAACAGAAAGTGAGTACAAGAGGAGAAATGCAATAGAAACCTATTTTCATACAATATATTCCGAAGTCAATGTTCCTGTTTTAATATGCTTTGTTGAAGTGGAAAACAAGAATAGATGTGGTCTGAACAGATTGTTGGTTTGACCTTGTTTCATGCTGTCTGAAGTTGGCAGGTTTTGAGTCCCATTGGGCCTTTTTTGGTTTACAGAATCTTTTGAAAAGCATTTGATATTGAGAAACACACAAAGCAACAGGTAAACTCTTGTTTGTACCAATAAATACATTTCTATGCGTAGTCCTCTATTGTTTTAATCTTCAAGGCTTATTTGGGAGAATTTATGATGTAAGTGATGTAAAAATGTTGCATATTCGACCCTACGTTTCGACCTGTTGTTAACATCCAATCCCAAGTGGATGACTTTAAGTTCATCATTTGATATCTGGCAGTACAGCATGTCCCCACATGTGTTTCCAGTTACATCTTGTAATCAGATCTCACTTCCCTCCGTTACATGCAAATTAATAAATACATAAGTTCTCTTCACCAAGGCCTAATGCTGTGACTGGGCTAGTCTGACTGTGACAGACCTGTCTGCTGGCAATCTGTTTATGTGTGTTTAAATCCAAGAGACAGAGAGAGAGAAAGAGGGGAGAGGGCGAATATATATATAAAAACAAAGACCAAAAAATATATAAATACACTAAAAATCATCTAGTGTGTAGGTTCACATTACAAAAAGGATGGGGCCAAGTGTGATTCACACCACATCTAATTATGTCCTAAGTAATCTGATTTCAAATTTGTCCTCAATGTGTCATGGTGGCGTTCACTCCTGAACTTCAAGGTCCACTTGTTGTTTTGTTTTTCTTAAATAATAATATTTCACCAAATACACAAAAAAAGGAAAATTAAAAAAAGATATAATACAGAAATACCCCCAAAACACATCATCCTTCTAGTCTCGACTTTGTCGGTGGTGTTTTCATAATATTTTAGGAGTTTGAAAAGAACAACACTACACGTCAGAGATGCTATCAATGCCAATAGAGAAGTCAAATCATCTTGATCCCCCCATGTTGGAGGCATGGACAAATTTAAAAGGGAAAATACAGGGTTAGGGACATTTTTACAAAGATGGTTTGTGCCATTTTAGTTAGTTCTCAGGACACTTATCTTTGTTCAAGTATTAATGTTTCTAATAAATTTGGTTTTAATTTGTTATTTGATTTTATGAAAATGGGGTGAAACATCATGATTGACAGCTGAGACTGACTCGTGATTGGTCGCATGCATGTATTGGTAGAATTTTGATATGGCAGCTCCCCACCATCATTACAATGGAGAATATGGCTCCAAGGGTTGTCAAAAGCTAAAGATGACACCACCATTTCTGTACAATGGGCAGAGATGAGTTTCCACACACTATCACATGCTCCTAATTTACAGAATTACATCAACATTTGGTCACAAAACAGTGCCTTGAATAAAGGCTCTGGAGTCTGGAGTCAAAGGAGGAATAATTTTTTCTTTAAATTATAGTTTGAAGTCGAAAGTGTTTTCCCAAATGAGTTTTTTCACCCTGAGTCACAGCCAATCCATCTGTGTTTGTGGTGTAAAGTGAAACAGATCCAAGATTCAATACTGTATTGCCACACAAATCAGTTGTTTGGAATGTGGCTCAGTGTGCCCATGAGAAGGCAACAATCACAGCATAACACATCAAAAGTATAACAACATTGTGAGGGTTTGATTTTGATTTGGACCCAAAAGCAGACACAGAGATGGATTGTACTGTGAGAGAGCAAAAAAATACTTTTAATGAAGCATGGAAGCAGGAAGGTAACAAGCTTGGAGCTGGCTGAAGCTGAACCTGTGATCAGTGAGCTGGAGATAAGGCAGACAGGTTGGCTCCTGTGATCCTGAGGCAAAAAGAGAAAAAACATTATGAGGATTCACGGGACACATAAGAAATAGTTACCAATCGAGAACAACTTGAGATCGGCCCAGAGTGTGTACCACTGAGGTGATGGAACAATGTGGCGATGAGTGGGGAGAAGACTGGGGTCAGGTAGGGCTGTTGTTGAGGAAATTGCGACAAGGTAAGGGACTCACCCCCGGTTTCCAGGACTGCTGCACTCCCACACTCACTCACATGCACACACAGGGGAGAAGGTGAACAGGAGGGGGGCAGAGAAAAAGGGGGAACATAAGAGGAACGGCCTGAGTCCTGATGAACATAACACATAACCCCCTCCCCATAAAAAACATAACATACATCCCTGGATGTAAAATACAGAATAAATACTGAATCAAATTAAATACAGTAAAATGTAATGAAAATAGAATAGAAACTTAATCCAACGACTAACAAAGTTAAGCATGTTCAATAAAAGTCTTCTGACTATATACAGAACTATCAAACTGAGTTCCATACCGTTTGAAACCCTTATCTTTTGCAATCACTGTTCTTCAAGCTTTTCCGGTTCAGTCCCTTCTGTTTTCCATTCCATTAGATTTTGTTGAACTGAACTGAAAGTTATACCCATTAATGCCAACTGCTGAATCCACAGTAATGCATTGAGTAATGGTCTCAGTATGCATAAAACAACCATGGTTTGTCACCCGACCTAGTCTATAGTTTAAATATTTACATTCATTCATGAATGTACACACTCTAAGCCCTGCGCTTATTAGCTATTTTTAGACATGGAATACACAAAAGTGTACCTCAATAAGTACACAATAAGTGTACCTCTTCAAGTGATGGATTGTGTAATTCAGACATACAGTTATGTGTCTGATGATACAAATAAGTAAGATATTTGGTCTAAATAGGACTGGTACCATGGCTAGTGATGGCATTGAGGTTGAATAATGTTTCCTTTTTTTTCACATGCTGTAACACTCGGACTTGTTTCTTTTTAAACCACATTGGGACAGCTCAGCAATCTTCAAACACAACCCTAAACCCTGACTTTGCAAACTGAATATGGCCCTGGGTTAGCAGTTGTTTTATCGCACTGTTCTCAGTAAGAAAAACTAAAACTAAGTTTATCTCTCTCATATTGAACTTTCAATCTCTGTCCGAAGTGAGAAGATTTTTCACATTTTTCATTCATTTTTAGACACAGTGACCTCAACTCCAAATGTGTGGTGGAGGGGTGTTCCCACTCATTTAAAATCTTTTATTTTGAAGCAGACAGAGGCCCTGAGATGTTCTGAACTTTGTGGTCATCATTGCAGTGAAGGCCAAATTGCCTGACTTTAGAAAAACTGTATCTACACTCACATTAACTAGATCATATTCATAGCAGATATTTTGTCATGCCACTGAAGTGCAATGCATTACTTAATGGTGGTAAGATATCATTTAGATTTCTTCCAGGGTCCTGAGGATGTGTATGATTACACATTGATATAACCTACTAGGAATTCAACTGATAGCTGAGCTATCATTACATATGGAGTCAAACAATTCTGCCATTAAATCCTAACCCTAGAGCTGAGTGCAGCGTAGTCACACACACTGTCGGTGCTCTTTCATGTTTGAATTAATAAAAGCCGTTTGTGCCTGGGTTTAGTTTCTGGGAATAGTGGACTTCAACTGGGTACATTCATCAGAGTGTACTTTACTTTGCATGGGCTACACCAACTTGGCTCTTACTAATATTTTACTTTGTAGATCCACATGTTACTCCTTTTACTGGTACTCAGTGATATTCACAAGGGTTAAAACTGCAAGGTGGTGATTTTAGTCATGCCTCTGCATAGGTGACATTCATGGCTGGAGACATTGTGTTTCTTGGTGATCATGTCCAACTGTCTGTCCGTCCCATCTTACATGTCAAAACAGTGAAAGTTTCAATTCAACAAAATAATTGAAATAAAGGGACTTGCTACTTATTTTAATTATTGAATTCCTTTGTTTGCATATCTGAGTCACTTCACATATTTGTTTCTGGGCAAACATGCAACTGGACTGAATGGAGTAGACATACAAACATGAGGTGTTAATTCTAGTTAGTGATATGCCTGGTTTGTGTGTATAACAGTCGCAGTATTAACTGCACCGTGAAACAGTCATCATAATAAAGTTTTCATGAGGGCAGTGCACAGCTTTAGTCTTAACTTGTGTGTCTTGCTCTGTCAGGCTGTGAATTACAACACTAACAGCTTGTTGACCAACTGAAGCTGAAATGTATCACAGCTACTGTGAGAAAGTGAGAGGAACATGCATTTTAGATGATGGACAAAGGGGGGATTTTGTTGCCTTAGGACTGCATGTATTACATTCTTTGTCACGAATCAGCTTGAGCCCCACAGGTGGTATGATAATAGTAGTGATGCAGGAATGGTGTGCAGAGAGGTGGGAAGTGCTAGTTGCTCTTTCAAGTGCAGTATAACTGGGCTCCTGTCTATCCCTTTACCATGTGGCCTGTAGCTCTGAATGATTTAACTATTAACTACCAATAGAACATTCAGTGTTGTGTACCAGTAAGTCAACTCTTTCTTTTTTTAAGTGAACTCATTTTTTTATTTATTTGCCTTTATTTAACCAGGTCGGTCCCGTTGAGATACAATGACCTCTTTTCCAAGGGAAGCCTGGCCAAGACAGCAGCATACAAAAAAAATTAGGGCTGTCAAAAGATTAAAAAAAATTAACTAATTAATCTCACATTTTGAAATTCATTAATCGCGATTAATCGCGATTAAAAGTTTGTTTTTCTTCTAAAGACTAAATCTAATGAATTAACAAGAAATCACTTCAGACAGCCTGTATTTTATTTTTTCAAAGAGACTCAGGTCTATAACACCTACCTATAAAGTGGCAGCCATGTCGTTAAATATCATGTATGATAAATTGTGTAAAAAAAAATATTTAAAAACAACAGCTGAAAATATTCCCAATGTCCTTGGAAAAAATTACACTGCTTCTTTCTTCAGTGAAACATCCAGATTAGTAAAAGGTAAAAAAAAAGTGTATTTGAGACACCATTACGAATACGTATTCTCCACATACACTCAAAAAAAGAATTCTTTGGATTTACTTAAAAAAATCATGGAAAGTATTTCCACATTATTAAATGGGTTTCTTTCAACATTAAGCAATTATGTTGGTCTAACATAATTTTCTTAGGTTGGGTAAGTTTAATTTCTTTAAGTTGATCCAATTAGTTAGTTGAAGTAGATCCAACTTGATTTGATAGAGTTGATCCAACTCATTTCAAATTATTACATTTAAACTATTAAATGAAGTTAATCTAACCCAAAAAAATTAAGTTGGCCCAACATAATTGCTTAGAGCTAAAAGAAAGCCATTCAATCACATGGAAATACTTTCCATGATTTAATTAAGTAAATTCAAACCATAGCTTTTAAGTGCAAACAACTTGACTTGTAACAAAACCAAATTAAATGTTTAAAAGGCTGGAAACAAGACAAGACAAACTGTGGATGAGGCAATCGAATTGTATTACATCAAAAACACAAAGTTTACCTTTCAGGTGCTTGAAAAAAACATAAAGTAGAGTTATTTAGTGAACAGTAACTAGTGGTTTTAAGAAAAAGGGTACTGTCTTAGCCATCACATATCACAGGATTCCGTTAGAATTATCGTGGCCAAGGGAATGGTCACAGATAGAAAGTTTTTGAAAGATCTGATTCAACAAATTTCTAAATTGTTTTAAAATGATCGGGTAACCCCCGACACTATATGAGACGATCAAGGCTTACGATTGAGCTGTACCCCTGTCAATCAGGACAGACAATGTCGCAGACCAGATTTTTCTGTCGATTGTTGGGAGGGGCCAGGGCATAAATTTGATATGAACCTTGCAGTGTGAGGCCAGGATTAGACTCACATTTCCCTTGAAACATTCCACATTCCACTTCAACACCAGTAAAACATATTTACACACACATTTGGAATGTTACCAGTGAACAATTACAGGTAAAATTACAACTTTACCTTGGTAAAATAACAAAACATTTCACAGTTTGACATAAAAGCCAACAGTGGGCAACCTCAAACATTGTCAAAGAAAAACATTTTCATTCATGTACCTTGTGTCGTTATTAACGGGAACGCATTGTCAGAACTGACTGTCACAGACCAGATTTTTCTGTCGATTGTTGGGAGGGGCCAGGGCATAAATTTGACGTGAACCTTGCAGTGTGAGGCCAGCATTAGACTGTCATTTCCCTTGAAACATTTCACAATCCACTTCAACATCAGTACAACATATTTACACACACATTTGGAATGTTAACAGTGAACAAGTACAACTTTACCTTGGTAAAATAACGAAACATTTCACAGTTTGACATAAAAGCCAACAGTGGGCAACCTTAAACATTGTCAAAGAAAAAAAAATTCAGTCATGTATCTTGTGTCGTTATTAACGGGAAAGCATTGTTTTGAGCGCTTGCACTTTTGCGGCAAGTTTATTTCCGTCTAGATTCATAATGACCTTCTGCAGAGCTTCAAAGGTGTATTTTAGCTCTCTGGGGTAGCTCAGGTTTAGAGCATACACAAGCGCAAGCAACATTGCCACTGCAAAAGGCACATACCTTAACTCATGCAACACCGTTACACCCTCCAGAAGAATTCCGACATCCTCTGGGTTCTCACTGGGCCCTGCACCGTGGTGTCGAATGACAAAGACTCCAAAGACCGTCTCTGCCATAGCCGCCAGATTGCTTTCATCATCGCTCTGCAATTAAGAACAAAAATTAAATAAATAAGAGAAATAATGTTTCATTTATGTGCATTATATTCCATAACTTATAGCACGTGTCATTTTTACACTATTAATGTAAAACAGCTATGACCAACTATCTTTAAATAATCATGTTACATTCCAAATGTTTTTGGAGCTGATATTTTGAAAGTTTTAAGGGCAATGTGAATTCAAAGGAATATTAACCATGATCATCCCCAGTGAAGATGAAGTTAAATCAACATACCAGGTACTCTTTCACCAGCATCTCTGGATCTTCATTCAAGTAGACGCAAAGACTTTTCAGTATGCATTCTCTTTTGACATCAATGCTGTCAGTCTAAGAATTCAGATTAGAGAGAATATGAGAAAAAAAACATTAGGAAAACCATCTTGACCAACCAGCAGAGTTGTTTTCACACACCTGATGCAAGATTCACAGGTCATCACAACATGAAAAGCCTTTAGAAGCTAGAGTAGATGTGTATGCAGTAATTATTATAAATATGAGTATATAACATGAGTCACTTTTCCATTATCATACCTGAGTCATGGGTACCATGATGCTTCTGATCCGTCTCCCTTGAACTCCGCCTTTCTTGGCAAACACCTTGATTAGGTCTGCAGAGTGAGCATCCAGCTCAGACAAGAACTTTGACTCTAAATGGATAGTTGTGATTCTCTTGAATTCCACACACACCTACAAATTGACAAAAAAAAACAAAAAAAAGTTTTAGTTTGGCTATTTTGATTTCAGTGGTACATGTTTGATTTAGCAGGTCAAACTGAAAACACGTGTTTATCAATATTAGTTTTCTCCATACAAATTGCACTGTCAGAGCCAGTGAATCCTTACCAGTTTATGAATAACATCAGAGTCTGAAAATAGGTGTCTCTATATAGCTCACACTGTAAAAAGTAAAAGGGGATGTTCCTTCACTCAGTCATTTACCTCATGCAGATGGAAGAGAGCCGACCACCTCGTTTTGAAATCAGCTATCATTGGTGCCTCCCGAACTACTTCTTGCCTCCTGTAAGAAAAGGTCTTGTCCATCATTTTCGCCACATTCTCCTCATTGTTTCTTTTCTTCACTTCTGAGAGGAGGGCCACTCGAGTCCTTCTTGTGTCATCTGGAGATCGAATGGTGGCAGCAGCAGCTGGGTAGGGAGAGGGCAGACAGCCATCATGCTGGACAGATGTAATGGAATTAAATATGACCTTGATGGTACTTTTGTCCTGGACATCTGACATCGACAGCAAGTTGGTGAATTCATTCCCAAACTCATAGTCCATGAATTGAAGTCTGAAGTCCCCTTCTACTCCACACTGCTGCTTTATTTGGTGTGCAAGGTCACTGATGGACTCTGGTATCCCGCCTGGAAGGATCAATCTCTGGGAATTATTCTCTCCCAGAATGATTCGGAGCTTCACTTGATCAGTCATTTCACCGAAGTCTGCAAATGAGGAAAGAGAAGATTAGGCTAAAATGCTTAAACAAAAATTGGTCAGAGCTTCAAAAAACAATGCTAGAACAAAGCAATTTGACATTTATTACATAAAGATTAACATACCTTATGTGATAATATGTATTTTTAATGTCACCATTCTGAGAGGTCCAACAAAGTAATCGATCAAAGGGTAGTCATCAGCCAGTTCATCAAACTCGATCAAAACTGTTTCTCTGGCTGGACATGCACTCAGCTCAAAGGCTCTGAAATGTTCCCTGTACCATCCAAAAAGCCTTCTTACGATGAAACACAGTTTCTCCTGCAAAACACAAATAGATTTGCTACACAGCTTACAATTCCACATTTGCCCCACCCCCCTAAAACATACATTACATTTTTGACGATGGATCTGCAGTCTAAATGAATTACAAATGGACTAAGGTTTCTGCTGCTCTAGCTAACAAAAAAAACACAAGGCACTTGGCAGATATATTTATATAAAGAAACTTTAGAATGGCCTCCTTTACCTGTATTCACAGACAGGTTGGACAACAGACCCAGGTGCAGTCAGATAGGACGCTCTTGTGGTTGGACAGCAGTCAAAGCACGCTTTGGCATTCACAAATTTCTGTAATAAATTTAGAGAGATTGATTAGTTAACATGAAGTTATTATTAAATAATTGGAAAAGCTCATCCACACGCGCACAAACACACACACACACACAGGCGAGAGCTAGATGCAGAGGTAGAAAAGGGTGAGAGTAAGGAGATAGGGAGAAATGGAAGCAGACTAAGGGAGGAAGAGAGAGACAGAAAGGCTAATGCAAAGCAGAACAAAATAAAAATACTTAAACATACTATATAGACATTTTATTTTACCAGGCAAGTAACTGTTCATGTATAGTTATTATAATTCTATCAGCAGGTTGAATAACACAGCAGGAGCTGGCAACAATGATCAATCTGATTCTCATTAAATCAGAGAAGAGCTGATGTTTAGTTTTGCTGACAACATTTTACAATGTCATATTCTCTGGTTAAACGTGTACAGATGCATTAGTTAATTTTTTTTGCTAATGGATCATGGAGGATGGAAATAAAAAACACGGGGAAACGGGACATTATACAGATGTAGACAAATTACAGTAAATAGAACACAATGTTGTTAGGATACGCCGCGTTTGTGGACGTCCCGTTTCACGTGTCTGCATGAATGAGTCACGTGCTACGCCATGCTCGACTCGTATTTACTTCAACTAGTTAACTAGTCACACTGTGCCCATGCGCTAACGTTACTCACTCTTTCTGCCAGCGAGTCTTCCTTCGTGTTAAAGTCAGCCGAGTGAGGCCGTCATGGAGCTCTGCTCCCCTGAACCGGCGTTCAAACACGCCGCGTCTTCTCTGATGTACCCGCCGCTTCATCACATATCCTCTGTTTCCTTCTCACACGATGTAACGTAAATCTTCAGTTCAATGCTTATATAAAAGTATTTGCTGCGATCTAATAGCATGGGGAATGAACAGACCAACCGCTGATGAGATTTCTGAACAATATTTCGCTCGCATATGATTGGATGGAAATTGATTTTTCCTTACCTTCTCCGTACGACTGATGAACACCACCGGTCTCGGACCAGACTTCCGGTATCTTTCTTCTCGCGATGTCTCACTGAGGTGTGTTCTCGCGACGATTGCAGTGATTCTCGCGCAGAAACTCGAACATATAAATTCGTATCAACGTGATTGAATCGTATTAAAGCGAAGTTGTTGAATATTAAGTAAATCCAACGCAATTTTATCACGTTCAACTAGCAAACATGAAATTATTTCGTTCAAAATACACTTTTAATTCAAGTAAAAAGGACAGCCAGCCAAAATCCTTTTTTTGAGTGTAGGCTTGAGTGAAGAATACGTAGTTTACTCTCCACACCCGACATTGAGCGGAGCAAACTGCGGAGAAGTTCTTGAAGATGGATGACATTAAATTAATAATTGAAGTGGAGAAGTAGTACAGTGAGCTGTACGATCCTCGGCCGTGTTGTTTAAAGACAACATTAAAAAGGACAAATGCTGGGACACCGTTGCAGTTAATGACAAATATCAGCTGTATGTGTGATCACGGAGAGGAATCGCAGGATGACCGCCGCGGAGTTCAGCGTGTCCGGTGTGCAGCCTGGCCCCGGCGTGCTAGGGATCTACGCGACGCTTACGCGTCCGGTGTGCAGCCGGCGTAGGACTACACAAACGAACATGCGCACAAACACACACACACACAGTTCGAGGAAGATTAAAAAAATGCACATGAGAGGATGGAAAGAGTGGAGTTGCCTGTGTGACGGTCTCTGTTTTTACTGCTGCGTTCTTCATTCACTTCACTTGACTCAGGCATAGTGAAACAGTTTAACTGTATTTTCTGTAACATATAACGGGACACAGTCACAGTTATCTACAAAAGAAAAGTTGCATATTACTAAACCAGTTTCATACACTAAAATAACCATTAGAAACTAACTAAAACACTAACAGACAGAGCGACACAACTCACACAGACCGGGGGAAACTGCTTCTGAGATAATAAAGGGTGCGCTCCTACACTATTCCCCAGAAGTTCCTGCTGTGGGCCTTCAAAATAAGACAGACACGGCAAAATAAAAGAAATATAGTTCAGCCAGCGCTGAGCCAGGGTAGCAGCGAGCGGACCCTTGTTTCGCTGGAGCCGTTTGATCATCTCCAAGGCAGAATTCCACCGGGTGGCAACATCTTGAACTAGCAACTCTTCCTGCTGTCCTTGTGCAGTTTGCTGTGCTTTCATTCAGACGGGACTAATCATTTGACGGGCTGTGTTTGAAGGGCGACGCTGGCAGCTTGCTCAAGGAGCTGAATTTTCTTCCGCACACCGGATGTAAACAAAGCTGCGTTAACTGCGTTAAAATATTTTATCGCATTAATCTAGGTCACAATAATCTCATAGATTAACGCTTTAACTTTGACAGCTCTAAAAAAAATACATTTAAAAGAAAAAGATAAGGCAACAGGACTAAAGCTCCGGATTCACACCAAAACAAGAACAAGTGCGGTATGAAGCCGCTCCAATTTCTCTCACATGAGTCTTCAAAGTTTCAAGGTTTATAAGCTCCTTTAACTTTAGAGTTTTTTGCAGTGCATTCCAAGGAGTAGGTGCAGCGAACTTAAAACAGTGCTTACCAAATTCAGAGTGAACTTTGGGCATAATTAATAAATAAAACTAATTTGAACGTAAGCAGTAATTGCTCTGGGATTTAAAGATATAATTACATAAGTAGTGGGGGAGCAGACCCAAGAAAGCTTTATAAATAAAAATATGCCAATGTATAAGGCGGCGTGCTGCCAGAGATGGCCACTCAACTCGAGCATATAAGATGCAGCGGTGAGTGAATGCTTTACAACCAGTGACAAACCTTAAGGCACCATGATATACAGTGTCTAGAGAACGCAGACAGTTTGCTGGGGCATTCATATATAAGAGATCACTGTAATCAAGTACAGGGAGGAAAGTGTTAGCAATCAACTTTTTTTTCTGGTAAAAAAAGAAAAACAAGATTTGTGACGGAAGAAGAATCCCAGTTTCACTCTTAATTTTTTTACCAGATTTTCTACATGTGGTTTAAAAGAAAGTCGATCATCAATTAAAATGCCGAGATACTTGTAACAGTTCACAAGTTCAATTTCATACCCTTGCAATGACAAAATGCTGGGTGGAGACACGGGCACTTTCCACAGTTTGGTTTTGGCGGCATTCAAGACAAGTCTTAGTTCAATGAGCTGATTTTCCACAAGGTTAAAAGCAAATGGTAAGTTACCATCATCTCCCTTTTCTCTTATCTCTTTTTTTTCCTTCCATAATTAACTTTCTTTCTGTGCCCATATACAGTAACATATATACATACAGAACTGTGTGCTCTGCTGCTGTCCAAAAAGTCACCTCAGCAGTTTTAAACTTGTCAACTGAAATCCAAAAGAAATTAGTTGACAATGTTTTGAGTGTTTTGTCCATAGCTAAATAATAATATTCTGGATGATTGCATGGACAAATGCACCTTTTGGTGTTTTAATGTAAATACTTATTCAACAACCTAAATGCTTTATGTCTTGCATTATGTCTTGCATTATGTGTTTATCAGTAATGTTACCTTATGCCCTCAGGTGTCATGTTACTTTATGTCCATGTTCACAAACATGAATATGTCAGTCATAAGATTTCTAAAATTCTGAAATACAAACTGAGTGAGAGAGGTGCATGATACTTTTCATTTAACAAAGATCCTGAGTCCAAACCACAACAGATTTGTTCTCATTGAAAGGCTATATCATAATAATGATATAATGAACACTGCAAAATACCTGTTTTGTAACGATCAACATTAGTATGGACAGAGCCCTACTTTAATTTGGGGAAGCTGTTTGCTGTTTGGAAAAGATCCAAGTAGCAAAAGAAAAAAAAAGACATGAAGCTCATTTCCTGCAGATTGTAAAAAGTTACCCCCCTCTCACTTTGGTTACGGTTGTTTCGCCACAAG
The DNA here is from genome assembly GCF_963576545.1 of Limanda limanda. Classification (NCBI taxonomy): domain Eukaryota; kingdom Metazoa; phylum Chordata; class Actinopteri; order Pleuronectiformes; family Pleuronectidae; genus Limanda; species Limanda limanda. Next base: position 32,527,458 of record NC_083638.1, on the reverse strand, counting down.
TTGGACTCTCAAATTGATCTTAGTTTGATTGATGTGACAGAGTTTGCCTTAGCAAAAAGTAATTTCTGGAGAAGCTCGAGCTGCTCTGGCTGTTTCGGTTGCATCATTAAACTGAAAATCCTCCAAACAATTGAGCTCACTCAGGTCTCTTTGCAGCAATAATGGGAAATGGATGATGGACGTGTGCGCAAACAACAGCTGCTGCTGACCCTGACGTACAGGGAGTGCCTTGGGCCTGGCAGGGATGAAAGGGCTTCATATGGTGATGGACACAGTAGTACAGGAAGGGGTGCTTTGTTGCTGTGGTATTCAAGCAGGAGGTTTGTCAGTGACGGAATGAGGCCAATTCTTCCTCTAGTGAATGTGTATGGATTAATAATACACCACAGAGCAGCATGAAATCCAGCTGTATACAAGTAGAAGTGAAGATAAACACAACTCCTAGGAGCAAATGGTAAAAGAGAAATGTGTATGTGCCACTTTGTTTTGTCAGCCTGTGACAGCACTTCTGCATGTCAAGCCTCAGCATGTCTACATTAGGATGTGTGTCTGTGTGCATGAGAGCAGTAATTATTTTAATCAAACCCAGGGATAAAACATACTTTACTTCTGTAATAGATTTAATTACAAGTTCAACATCTCAAAACACACTGAGCAGTAATAATTTGATTTAAGGGGTAACATTATATTTTGGGGTGGCAAAGTCTATGTGAAAATCATGAGCAATTGTGATTGGCTGTAGTTGTTTACAGTTTGTGCACTTAGGGATTACAGCCATGAGCCATCATTCTGTTTTACTTTGAACTCAGTAATAATTAAGATTATCTGTTCAACTCATTGGCTTATTGTTAAACCTTGTCTCCTATGTTGCAAATTTATTAAAGTCTTAATAAGTAAATAATAATAAGAAACATAATTGCATCTGGTTACATTTTCTATTGATGAATTGAGGATTATAATTATCATGTGTGTCACAAATATGTTGATACTGAACATTTTTGTAAAAAAGTCAGAATCATAGATTACTTTGTATGTTCATCACAGTATTCAAGAACAATTTGGTTCACAATGATAGAGAAAATGTGATGTGTGCGCAGGAAGTGGGCTGTGATCGGCAGCTGGCCAGTGGCGCTAAGGAGGATAACTGTGGCATCTGTGGCGGTGACGGTTCCACTTGCCGGCTGATGCGAGGACAGGTCCTACCCTACCTGACACCAGAACAATGTACGTATCGCACCACTGGCCATGCAATGACACAACCTCCATTTATGTTTAACTCACATACATGTCTTTATTCACATGGGTTTAATTGTTAAGCTGTAGGTCATCCAAGCTATGAAAAGTAGGCTCTGACATTCCCTTATAGCCTTTTCCCCATTCCAAATGTCCACCACATGCTGGCCCTTTGCAAATAGCTCAATCCGTTAGCTTTCTAGGTCACTTTACAGAGTAGCTTCGGCTCAGACCAGAATGTATCTGTTTTATAACAGTAGACAAAACATGTGTTATCCTTGTCTTCAGCATTTATTAACCAAGGTTCTGCTAACAACCCACCCACTACAAACAGCTGCACTATTACCATATAATCCCCTTTTTATCTTGCTTTTTTTTCAGATTTAACACCCAGAGATTCAATTAATAGCTGTGTTTTGGCCAAATCTGTTTGATATTGTTTGATAATTACAAAAAAAACACTGCGCACAATTAGAAGAACCTAGCAGAAAATGCCTGGTCTGAAATAAAATATGAGCAATGTAACTGGTTTCTATTTGATAATGGCCAGGACCAACAATGTTTTATGTTTTTATTTTTCCTCATGAGCAGTCACATAATATTTGTGTCAAGAGATATCAGTGGAAATACTGTCAATAGATTATGTGTGCACAGCCTTTGACCTGTTAACTGTGAAAATGTGACCTTTATTCAAATTTCTATATCTATAGAATATTTTACATACATAAACATAGATATATTATACACACGTGGACAAAAGTGTTGGTCCCCTTCCGTTAAAGAAAGAAAAACCCACAATGGTCACTGAAATAACTTGAAACTGACAAAAGTAATAATAAATAAAAATGTACTGAAAATTAACTAATGAAAATCAGACATTGCTTTAGAATTGTTGTTCAACTGATTCATTTAAATAAACAAACTAATGAAAATGCATGTGACTACAGTTACACATATTATTCAGAAGTTTAAGGTCCACTGGACTGTAGCCAACCTGCCTGTACGTGGCCGCATGAGAAAATGTATGACAAAATGAAGAGACGGATAATACGAATGGTTACCAAAGAGCCCAGAACAACTTCCAAAGAGATTAGAGGTGAACTCCAAGGTCAAGGTCCATCAGTGTCAGATCACACCATCCGTCGCTGATGGGCCAGAGTGGACTTCATGGAAGACGACCAAGGAGGACACCACTGTTGAAAGCAAATCATCAAAAACGAGACTGGAATTTGTCAAAATGCATATTGACTAGCCACAAAGCTTCTGGGAGAATGTTTCTTTGGACAGATGAGACAAAACTTTAGCTTTTTGGCAAGTCACATCAGCTCTTTGTTCACAGACGCAAAAATGAAGCTTACAAAGAAAAGAACACTGTACCTACTGTGTAACATGGAGGAGGCTTGGTTATGTTCTGGGGCTGCGTTGCTGCGTCTATTACAGGGTGTCATGAATCTTAGCAGGGTACAATGAAATATCAAGACTATCAAGGCATTCTGGAGCTAAATGTGCTGCCCAGTGTCAGACAGCTTGGTTTCGGTCGCAGTCGTGGGTCCTCCGACAGGATAATGACCCAAAACACACAGCTAAAAAAACATAAGAATGGCTAAGAGCACAACACTGGATTATTCTGAAGTGACCTTCTATGAGCCCTGATCTAAATCCTATAGAACATCTGTGGAAGGAGCTGAAACATGCAGTCTGGAGAAAACACCCTTTAAACCTGAGACAGCTGAAGCAGTTTGCTCATGTTTGCGCATGAGGAAACTATTAAAGCCTACTGTACTAAATAGAGTAGAAGAAACTCCAACACACTACAAAACACAATTCGCTACCATTATATTATGTTGATAGTAGTGCTGTCAAACGATTCAAATATTTAATCACGATTAATCGCATTTATGCCAAAGTTAACTCAAAATGAATCACAATTGATCACAAATTGTTACGTCGCCTCCCCGCCTAACCGGGTAAGTGAGGAAACGATAAGAGTAGTGGTATTTCACCGCTGGCCGAGGCCTCCCACTTATTCTACACCTCTCATGTCTCTTCACAGTGCCAGACTAGAGTCAAGCTCAACTGGGTCTTCTTTCCCCACTAATTCCGCCAAGCCCTTCTCTTGGCTGTGGTTTCGCTAGATAGTAGGTAGGGACAGTGGGAATCTCGTTCATCCATTCATGCGCGTCACTAATTAGATGACGAGGCATTTGGCTACCTTAAGAGAGTCATAGTTACTCCCGCCGTTTACCCGCGCTTCATTGAATTTCTTCACTTTGACATTCAAAGCTCTGGGCAGAAATCACATCGCGTCAACACCCACCGTGGGCCTTCGCGATGCTTTGTTTTAATTAAACAGTAGGATTCCCCTGGTCCGCACCAGTTCTAAGTCAGCTGCTAGGCGCCAGCCTAGGCGCACCGCCGGAGAAGTCCCCTGCGCGAACGGAGGGTTCCCCTAGCGGGCGCCGTAGCTGAGGTGATCCGCGAGAAGGGCCCGACACGTGTCCAGAGTCTGACCGCCGTACCCGGTCCCCTCCAACGGCCCGCCTTCCGCACCGGTGACGGACACCACCCCGCGGTCCAAGAGAAAGAGAGATGGCGTCGCCCAAACTGCGTGCCTATTGTTTTGCTTCCGGTCTAGCTAGATCCGGCGTGGTGCTTTTGTTTTTCTAAGGTTACTAGTTGTTGCAACAGCATGTGAAAAAAACTACACTGTTTGCGAGGCCAAAAGGAGCGTTAATCTCGCGGAAAAAGAATTGACCTCGTTTAAATAGGTTTGCGTTAACGTCGTTAATAACGCGTGTTGGAGCTATTTATTTAGTTGTAGTACTTAGTGCTGTTTAGTTTATTATTTTGTTTAGTGAGTATTTAGTTTTTGGTTATTCTCAGTCAATTTGCTTGATTTCATTATGATTAGATTTCTATTAGTATTCTAGTTTATTATTTGTTTACTTTAGGTGTTTCTTGTTTATTATTTGTGTTTTGTTTCATTTGGGCACGGTAGGGGGGCACCTGAAGTTATATAGGTAGGCTGTCGGTAAGGGACCAGCATGCACCTGGGTGGGCAAATGGTTTTTTACCGGAGCGGGCGAGGCACAGGATTTTTCTTTGTTCTTTGTTTGCTCGCTGTTTGGTTATATAAACCACGCTTTTTGTTGAAACTGGACATCTGTTTGGACATTATGTTTTTCCCATCCGCGTACACCACAACCCATGGTGCAACAGTGGCCCTTTGATTAGTATAATTTGAAGTTTGATTTGATACTTTTATCTGTTTGACAATCGGCTGCTACAACGCGTTTAACTGACAGCACTAGTTGATAGGTTAACCAAAACGTTTTTTTTAGGATGTTTTATTACCCAGAGCAGATATCAGTGCAGTATTTGTGCATCCCACATCTTCACAGGGGTCTTATTATGTGCTTTTTGCCAGGCCTAGCCTACCTTCTACCATAGGAAAGGAAATGCAGTAAAGCACTTTAAAGCATAAGTGTGCACCCACCCCTCCAACCACCCTTAACAGGCCCTCGTCCCTCTGGGCTTTCTTGATCTTTACTTCCAAGTTTCTTCTCAATGGGGGGCATTCTCTTCATGTTGCATTTTTGATTTCATACCCACGTTTCTACAGGATTATTGTTGCAGTGGCATATATGAGTTCAGTGGGTTATGTAGCGGTAGTTCTGGGGAGAGTGACACACATTTTTCCTCCAATGGAACTTTTTCAGTGAGCCAGGGGAGTAAGTGTCTGGGCACAATATTCATCCTCAGCTCAGTGGATGCAGCTGTCATACCTGGTCATTTCTGATAGTGCTGTACTATCTACTAGTTTAACACAGCTCTCTTTTGATCGCTATTATAGGGGTCAACCTGTTGGTTCTGCAGTTTGAGCAGGTTTGGGTCATCTCTCTTAACCCTAACCAGTGTCTCAGGTGAAAAGGGTATATGTGATAAAAATTCATATTTACTTCCAATGTGGTGCAAGAGTCTTACACCACTCTCCCATTCACCTAAATGTGAAAGCTGAGGTCCTGAGGTTATGGAGCATTAGTACTGTATCAGTTCAAGTATGAGGACTTAAAGCCAGTTTCAATGTTCAGATATTAATGTTTTTTAGTTTGAAGGCATATATTTCTTCATTGTGTGGCAGTTCTGTTAATGTGAAATTATATATAAATGAAATAAATTTGAATTGGCCGTAGATAAATGTAGAATGTAGAGAGAAAGATATTTATTGTTAGACTTCACATTCTAGTTCAGCTATTGAGCAAGTACTGCACTACTTTTCTGAGCCAGACAGTATTTTAAGAAAAAAATAATCCTCACCATTACTAACTAGTTTTTCCCACTGCTTCATCACCCTTTCATTAGGTTATGAAGTGTTGTTAAAAGCGCTTGATTTTTTTTTTTAATAAGATAATTATTATTATCATTTTTTATTTCGAAAATTTTGGTTGATATGTGAGAGGAACTCTTAGTTAACTTGTAGTTCACTCTATTTGGATTAGACTGTCGCTGAAGGAGCTGCCCAGGCTGTGATGGTGTCCTGTAGGGAGTGGGACTGGTTCATTAATAGATAAGACGGCTTTGGGGTATCCCAGGACCGAGCTGGCCCTCCTAATCAGTCTATCAAGTCTTTTCCTGTCAGCTGTTGAAATGCTGCTGCCCCAGCAAGCTACTCCAAAAATGATGGCCGATGCCGTCACATCCATCCTATTGGTTGTGATGTGACACTGGACAAGATTCACACCCTAAACCTCAATCTAACATTCAAGTTTTTCTCTGTGGGTTCTTTCAGATTCCAATACACAGGACACAGAGCTTTAAGCTTAAGACCTTTTTATTCCTGCACAAAATCAGATGCAAATGTTCCCTGTCAGTGCTCCTGTTCTGCCTTGCTGACTTCTCAGCTCATATCTACATGATGACCCTGTGTTATGGATGACATCTTGCCCTGTCCATGTGCTGAAGTCGCCTGTTTCAGTGTCACCAGTGACTAGCAACCAGTTTGGTTGAACAGACAAGGGATGAAAACATTAGAACAAATGTTCCTGGCTTCAAGCTTCATAAGTCCCCTGCCAGTTTACATTCCAACCAGACGTTCAAGTGGACGATTCAATCATACTACCTTACCTACAGGCCAGGGGCCACATTCTCCACAACTGTGTCAAACACAATGATGAGCAGTATTTTATATTTTCCCATCCCTTTTCTCTGCACAATGCAGAGCTGAAACACACAGAGGTGTTCACTTAATGCCAAAGTTGTTGGATGCATCAGTGGGGGGGATGTGGCAGAGTACAAGAGGGTGGACTAATTTGAGCAGAATATGAGTCTGAGACCGTTCCATTGGGCTGTCATTATGGGGCGTGTCTCAACCGCACCAGGAAAAAAAATTCCTCTTCGCTCTATTGGATGACCTACAATCAATCAGAGCAACGTAGTATGTGACGCATGAATCCCGTAGGAAGGACGGCAAAAACATCTTTTCGATCCACAAATGCCTTGATCTCGTTTCTCTGTTCCTCTTTCAAAATGAATGCGCTGTCGATGTCTCCTAAAACAGACTCAATGGCAGCATCTACACATCTCAGCTCTCCAGCGGCAGGCATGTTTGTGGAAAACAAAGTCAACCCAAGCGCTCTTTGGTGACGTTTTTGATTACGTAACTGTTGATCATCTGTCCATCATCGTATAAAGCCCGCCATGACAATTTGATTGGTCCAAACAGCTTCTGTTCGGAGATAATTTCTCCCCAACGGAGCGACTCCAGACCGAAAATGTTGTGGGCGGGGCTAAGTTCGTCTGGCACCCAGGCTAGGTGAAATATGGTGCAGGGTAACAAATACCTTCGTGTCCACTGGACCAGGAACTCTGCTGCTTGCTACAGAAAAGAAGGCCAGAGTTAACTGGAGGCAGGGGTCCTTCAACATCTTTGGCATCATGCTTTGGATAACGTAAGGGTCTGTGGTGGCCAGCACAATTTCTGCACTGTGGTCTGCTGAGGCTGTAGCCTGAGGGTAGCTGACACAAACCGACTAAACAAACTGATTCAAGAGGCTGGCTCAGTCAAGAGGTTGGATCTGGATTCTCTGCATGTTGTTTGGGAGAGGTATATTGCTAGATCTCTTTTCCATCATGGACAATGTCTCCCACTGTCTACATAGTTTTCTTGTTTGCCTGAGGAGCCTTAAACCAGAGAGTGAACTTCTCATGAAAGAAAAACTTCCAGTTATACAATTTCTGCCCATTTTTACAATTTTCACAATCTAATCGTTCTATGACTGGTGTAGCCCAGTAACATGGTATTGATTGTGGTTCGTGGCCCACGCTCATTTTATCAGATGCTTGTTATTTGACATTGATCAGACTGATTTATACTCTTTGTTTTAATGTTTTAGTGTATGACATTCAGTGGCATCTACTGGTGAAGTTGCATACTACAACCAAGTAAAATGCCCCACACTCACCTGTGTCTTTCCAGTGTGGAGGAGAACCTGCAGTGGCATTCAGATAACATAAAAATGTGAAGGGTCCTTGCCCTTTGGTTTGTCCTTTCTGGACTATTGTAGAAACACAGTATTGCAACATACAGGACACAGTGGAAGAGGACCCACTCTTTCAAGTGGATGTACACTAATGAAAACATAATTTTAAATATTATATTTAATATCTGCCAATAGATCTGCGTAAATCCACACTGAACTTTTGAGTCTTTCCTGTCTTCTCTACCTTTCCCTTATCTTAAATATCCAAAAAGAAGAAAATAAAAATAAACCAAATACGAAGATTTATGGATAACTTGGTAAGCAGGTTTATTTACCATTGCAGGCGCACAGAGAATCACCTTTGTTCCTCTTCATCCATTATTCATGATTCCGCTGTTCGGCGTTTGCATTTGGAATATGAATTGGCCACAGTATTCCCTCAAGTTTATGGCTTAAGCAGACTCATAAAATGAGCTGTTTATTCTGTGTTTCATTTCTCTAATTTATTTAGATAGTTACTTTTTTTTTTTACATTTAATCTCCATTTTAGCTTACAGAAAAAATGCAAATGACTGCAGCTGAATTTATTTCATTGCTCCGATAAATTTTGGACATTGCAGGTGCAGTTTCCAAGCATAATTATGTAAAGGGGAAAAAATGTCAATGGCTTGCAGCCATGGCAGCTTAATTGTTTAAGTTCAGTGCTCATTTGGTGGAACAGTGGAACAGTAACTTTCATAAAATGTGGTAAATAGAATCTACCCTCCACTTAACTATAAAGGTCTTGCACTATCAACACCTCCTCACTTAAACACAAAGGGAGAAACACTTCTGCTGTGAGAAGTCAGGAAGTATTCTTGCAGGCTGAAAAACAGAAATCCTTCAGCAGCTGTAAATACCTTCAATAGTTTCGCTGTGTGCTGTTTTTTTATACTGTGAGCATGACCCTAAGAGAGTCTCATGATTGACTAAGTAAAGCTCACTGACGTATCACTGCACACATGGATGTTATTTAGCTCTGCAGAGTTGATCAGTGCTGCTGTGCAGTTGTAAAACAGGCAGATTTAGGGCTGGCAGTGACTGTAGTGTGGTGGTCTCCATTATTCAGTGTTCGCAAAACAGTCAGAGGCATTTACCACAAGCAGGGAGTACAGTGAGGGAGACAGGTTATTTTATGTGAGGGATTTCAGTGCAAGTCCCTTCTCAAATTAATGCTGCTAAATAAAAACTGTATTTATCGATTTGTACTGACGCGCATAACAAGCTGAAGGATTTGGCAATTTGGGGAAAAAATTTCACTAATTGCGAAATTTCTTCTGCTTTATTTGAATGCATCCAATACAGCTTAAATATTAAAGATGATTTGTGGTTATAGATCCTGCACAGGTAGCTGCCAAAGGGGGGCCTCTGTCTAGTCTACAGGACTACAGAGGTTTACAATGAAGTTGGGGAAAGTGAAGACAACCTGAAGTGTGTTGAAAAGAGGCCCTGACCCTAACCCACACACTTGACAATTAAAACATTTTGTATACTGAGGCAAGAATAGGGCGAGTGAGATAGAAAGGATTCTAAAGGATTGTGTAAGGAGAGTCAGACTTAGAGTTGTCAGAAAATGAGGTGGAGGCGGTTTGGACAGCAGGGCTGGAAGGGGAAAGCTCAGAGGAGGACATATCAGCTTTCAAGGGGCCTGAGCGGGGACAGCATGAAGACTCTCACTGTCTATTATGGATAAGCAGCAATGTGTAAGCATGTGGTTCTGAAGTATTATGGAAGAAGAGTGTCTAAATGAGAGCATTGGAGTTGAATCTACACACACAAGAAATTTAAAATGAGTTTTAATATGCCATGTTAACATTCAACCCAACATAAATCCATGAGCAGCATAATTAGTAGCAGGATGAGATTGAAATCCTCGCCTGGCTCAATTTAGAAGATCAGACGACGTTTGGACTGACTTCTTTCTTGAGGAAACTCAGTTAGATGGCAGTGATGATTATATGATTATTTTGAGATTGTGGCACCGTATTAAATCTATGTCCACACAATTCGTCAAAGATATCTTTGTTTAGAATTTGGGCATTTTCTTAGACAGTAGTAGACACCTTGACAGACTCTGTGATGACTCTGGATGTTGATGTAAAACAGCATTGTATTTAAGGCAAACAGCCCATTTAGAGACCATCAAAAGTCTGAAAAGAGGCGCAGTTTACATTACACTTGGCTACTGAAGCCTTTTTTTTTTAACACAACTGGCAACAGCATATCAGACTTTGTAACCACCATGTGTTACTTATTTTCATTCCCTTCTGTTACACTATCAGCTCAACAAGTTGTAGTGGTAATGAAATTAAGTCAGTTAAACAGAATCTAACATTCAGTAAATCCCACTTCCTGATGGTTTGGGGATCTGGATGGAGAACACTTCTCGTCAATTCTTCACTCAGTTATGCAGAAGTTTCCTCTAATTTACAACCATTCTGTATTTTGTGCTGTGTTTTATGTTGAAGTGAAACCTTTCTTTCCTTCTGTCCAACTGCAGCTCATAAGACAGTTCTGGAGGTGCCAGTGGGAAGCCGCTTTCTCAGACTCAGTGCCAAAGGACCTGATGTGATATGTGAGTGTCATCACTGCTCCTGTATGTTTAATTCCCTCTGTTGAGTTAATCACCGTGTTGCAACAGTTTACACCAACCAAGTTTCAAGGCATTTAATATTGGTTGAGAAGCAAAATTGTATTGAACAAAAACAAAGTTATAGTGTTATTATTTGGCCAAATAGTTTTTATAGCCAAGGTGGGCTGAAGAGTCTGACAAATGTCTCTTGGGACGAGCTGGCTTCTATACACAAGGTTTGGAACACACAGCTGTCCTCAGTCAGCTCACCATCAATTCGCTGTCACCCGTCCTGCAACTGGAGGAAGAGGTTGACATTGATCTATCTTCCCTCAGTGTACAGACACTGCATATTTGATCAAACAGTTCACTGGTACATCCAGTTCATAGTACACAAACATTTATTATTATTACACTTAAGCAAACATTCCTATTAGAGCATAATGCTGATTCAGGCTTTTTAAACTAAACTCACTAAGCATATTCAGGTCAAATAGTTAGATCTAAAGATTTCCATTAAACTACACAAAACATTGTGCTTCACAGCTGGGCTTTCCACAGGAGTGATTTTGGTCAAATAGCTGCCGTCCAACTATTTTCACCCATGTACAAAAACAAACTCTAGCACTTTATGTAGGTGTCTAATCTATTAGTGATACATGCTTTTAATTTTGTAACTTCAACAGAAAAACACTGTTCAGCCAAGGCACTGCATCAGAGCAGGTTGATGCTTTTAGAACGTTCAAACCTCATTACATAAACACACAGGGCATTCTCAACGACTACAGGAGTGTTTCATCAGGAGAGCACAGCTGTTTGAAGCTGTGTCTCAGGACAGACTGTGTGCAGTTGCTATTCTCTCCACTGAAAAGAAAGTTGCATCCAAGATGAATTTCACAGATCTCAATGCTGAGTTTGCTGGCAAAAAAATTAATTTAACTTAGTCCAATGTAGGTCCATCCCATTGAGTTATGACAGGATGTCTGATTCCACATAAATGTCACATTTGCTACAAAGGTAAAAATTCATTGGACTTTATTCTTATAGGTTATTCATGTTTTTGTCATTCTTACTCTTAAGACTCTGTGCTGTTTATGTTGCACAATTTAACTGTGGGAAAGGGCCTTGATATAATGTATGCTTCATTTTGGGCTATGAAAATAAAATAGAATTCACTTCAATTAGGGTTACTTTGTTTATCCATAGGCATTTTGCTCTAGTCTGGTTTAACTGTGTCTGTCCTTTGTTTGAGGAACTCAGCTTCCAATGCCACATTCTGTAGCTCAGTTGGTAATGGAGCAACCATGTTTTAGGCAGGCAGAAAGTTTGGACTGAATCTTAGCTATGGTAAACTCACCCAAGCTGGAGACCTGACCCAGACAGACCTTTATGGGAAATGTAAGCCACGTTGCACAGAAGCATCAAGCATCTGTTGCAAAGGGTAACAGAGAGCAGGACTGTGTGCTCGCTGATATGCTTAGCTTGAATTTAAAAACATAATTACTTTACTTATAAATCAGGGTGAATCATCATGTTTTTGGAACTATTAATCTCACACAGGGTCCAATTGTCCTTTTAATGAATGATATTCATAACCATCATTGTTGTAAGCTGTTATTGCAACCAATGTAAGTTCATGACTTCCTGCCCAGAACTAAACAGCACTAACTATAGATGTACCTTATTAATCCAACTGCAGGTGTGAAGATGCTCTTAGTTTATTAAGAAATTATTGTAATCAAATGTGATGGATATGGATCGGAAAATGGGGTCATGATGAATGTTTCGTTAAAACACTCCATTTTCTGGATATGAAATAAACAAAAAGCTCCAACTTGGCATGAACTCTGTGATGTATGTGTCCAGAGCAGTTTGAGTATTTGTTCGTCATTTGTGGTTTCCTGACCTGTTTTATCGTCAGCTGTTGAGACCAACAGCCAACGATGAACCAAGCACATGTACATCAGATAATATACTCAAGTTCCTACACGTTGCTGAGAACCGCTGGATTTACTGGATGTGTTCTTTGTCAGATGGTTCAGAATTGAGGAGTTAATTACTCTAACAGATCATTCATCAACTACAGGAGATGACTGTGGTGTTTAGGGAACACTGAAGCTGAAGAGAGGGAGAGACCACAGTAAAAGAGAGGAAATCAAGCATTTGACTTGGCTAACTCAAGTCCTCCAAGTTCATGAACTCCTGAAATCAAAAATTATCTGTCTACTCGTCATTTCTAATTATTTACTGGCTTTTTGATGAATAATTAAAACGTGTCACATGTATTAAAATTAAGTATGAGAAGCAAGTTGGTGCAGATAGTGCAGCTAATAAAAAAAAGACCACATGTAAACATAATGTGGCACTGCCCCAGGAATGTAAGGCCACAGGGACTGCAAAAAATGCAGCAGTACATCCAACTAGTGTGCTTTTCTTGCAAACTTTCAGTTAAGTAAACTCTTATTGAGCTGTTCTTTGCAATTTTCAATATACAATCCCCTATTGATTCACAGTGTGAATCATCCTCATCAGAGGCAACTGTGGCAGCGCATGAGCCTCTGAATATTTTATTTTGAAAAATTAAACTAAATGTTGTCTCATTGTCTCCTAAGGGCCAATGAGAATGAGAGTAAGAACAGACACTGGTACAGTAGATGATAAAATGTTCAGAACTGTCCCAATCCTGTAGTTGAGGGATCTCGTCTGCTTATGTTCACTAAATGAATGCTGTTGCCATTATATACAGTCTATGGTCATGCAAATATTACAATGTGCTCAAATTGAATTACTGCATCAAAATGGGTTGCTGTTCTTGTTATCATAGTTGTTATTATCACAATCAAACTCCCTTCAAATTCAGGAAAGGTTAATGGCACTGTAAGAGTGATATTAGTGTTCTTCGCAATGGTTATAATGGTGATGTCATATATAGCAATATTACAGAGCTTTCTGATGGGAAAAAACACAGTCTCTCAAAAATGTAGCAGTAATGATTCAAATTGATGCATTTCACATATATATGACGACCAATGGTTTTCTGTTGAGGAATATTGGTAAATTGCTCTCTAATGGTCATGTCAAAGTTTAAAGCATACAATCTTACTGTGGGGAGGTTAACTATGTGTCCATGGATAAGTTACCATGAAGTCAATTGAAAACCGGCCATCCCTTTATAGATGTCGACAGCTATCACAGATAGAAGTTTTAGAGTTCAAATGAATTTCATTCTCAGGGTGGCTGCATTTCAAGATTAGGAGAGGAGCTCAGACATTTGGAAGGAGGAGAGCTTCCCAGTAAAATGAGTCAGTTTGGTGGTTGGGCCATCTGACATTACACCTCTTCAGGGCCGCCTGCTGAGCCTGCTGGCACCACAGCACCAGAAGGACCAGCATTAAGTGGATAGATTGAACATAACATACTCATATTGTTTCTCACATTTACATTTATTACATTAACTAATGTCAAGGCCTTTTACTGTAAACTGAATATTACTATTTCCTCTAAGTTAAATTGTGATGTTATGATTGAAAGTTTAAAGTGATGAATATCCCACTTGCTGTGTCTCTCCCTCAGCCATCGAAGCTATCTCTCTTCAGGGAAGGAAGGAGGAGACCAGTCTGATGTCCACAGGCTCTTACGTGATAGGAAACACCTCCTTGGATTTTCAAAGAGGGACAGAAAGGCAGACACTCAGGACACATGGTCCACTCAATGCTGATTACTTTATCAAGGTGACATTATACATACGAGAGATACAACATAAATAAATACGTCTATTGCTCAATATGTAGAAATGCCAGGAGCTGCTAAATCTTATAGAAATATCTCCTCCCATGACTGTGTTGTGTTGCGTCTGAAATTACAAAATATCATCGATAGAATTGGGGCTATTGAGTGCCAACAGTAACAGCACAGAGGCCAGTGATTATCTGACAACTTTTCAAATTCACGAATGACAATGTATAGAAAGCACATTCAGTAGTTTAGTGGACGGGATTAAATCCTATCCAAAACTGTGCGGTTGTGACCTACATTTCAATTTCATTATCGAAAGAAAAGGAAGGGCTGTTCAATAGCACACATTCTACTATCTGAGGCAGCTGTTTGCTCTTTGAAAGAAGAACGATTTCATTTAGAAACACTGAGAGAGTCAGTTTGTGTCGAATTGTAAATCAGAAAGTTAAGGGGGGGTTTATCGTCCACTTATCTGCTATACTCTTGTAGCTCTTGTCTTCTCTTCTTCTTCGTTCGGTTTATCGGCAGGTGGCAACCAACGTCAAGGTGCATAAGTGCCATCTGCCATCTATTGTGTCTTCTCTGGTACACTCTAGAGTTTTATAGTCACTTGTAGAGCTCAGCTGTATTCTACTTTCCTGTGATGTTCTAGACTATCATATCCTCTACTTTACACTACTTAATACAATCCTGTTCTTCACCCGACATGTTGTCCAGATGAAGTACGGAGGCCCCAAAAACACAGTTGTCCAGTTCCTGTTCTACCAGCCGATTAGGTACCAGTGGAGGGAGACTGAATTCTTCCCCTGCTCTGTCGCCTGTGGAGGAGGTGAGGGGGCTATCAGTTGATAATAATGCTAACAATTTGTATGTTTTATGATCGTTAAACATTGTTTCTGTTTGTTAACCTCAGCTGCAATATGTCCACCTTCACCAGTTGAAAGAGCCTCTGTCCAATATCCTCCCCAGGCTACCAGCTCAACTCTGCAGAGTGCACAGACATCCGATCCAACCAGATGCTGCCTGAGCATCACTGCAGCAGCTATCCTGAAAACACCAAACCAACACCGAAACTCAAGGAGTGCAACATGGACCCCTGCAAAGAGGGGTAGACATCATTTTCAGTTTTATTTTACATTGGGGATATCATAGGGACATTTAATCTATGGCTATTATAAAGATTTCTATTAAACCACAGTGCAGGGACTGTAAAAGTAATGACTAACTATGGACATCATTAGACTTTATGATGCAACATTCTACCAAGTGCATATTTCTGTTCTGGTTAATTGTTTATTGATAAACAATATTATAAATCTGCCAAAGTGAGCAAAGACCAGTTTTCATCTCTTGTACCTTGCTAGATGTTATAATTTCTCCTAAACATATAGATAGAAAATGTTAAAAAACAAGAACGCTACTGTATGTGTTTTATTAGCTGCAAGTTAAACGAGTAAAATCTGATTAAGAAGCACAGTTATACAGATTAAAGCAATAAGCACACAGAGCAAACCATAAATCATGCACATACTATACAAAAATACAGTTGTTGATCCTGTGATGAAAACTGCAAAGATTCAGACTTAAACAAATGTTTCACATTGCATACAATCCACTGAGTCTCAAATGATTAGTTCAACTGTTGGGAATGACATTCATTATTTTGACTTTAAAAGAGGCCCAGTCCTGTTAATGATCCAGGCTTTTGGCAATGCTGGCAGGACGTTGCTGAGGATCTGATTAGGCAGAGCTCAGAGTTTCAGGCCAAGCCATATCATTACAGGTTCAGATATATAAGACAACACGTAGAACACTATTTTGCATCCCATTTATGAAGGGCTGGATTGATGGATTTGATAAATAGGCAGAATAGCAGAAATTATAAATCGGCACTAAAAAGCATTTTATGACTTTATTATGACCATGAAGGCCGAAGCTAAGAATCATTCTGAGTGCTCTTACAGTTTTCATAAATGCCTTCACAGGATTCCCTATATGACCTCAAGGCATGCTGTTCTGACAGCATGCCATAATCTTATAAACTCAGATCTGTGTTCTGTAATATTTTGTTTCCTCTAGTGATGGATTCAAAGAGGTGATGCCATATGACCACTTCCAACCTCTGCCTCGGTGAGTAACTCCTACAATCTCTAATTTTTAAGGTTACTGGAAACTGTTCTTCACACCTTTTTTCTACCGTTTGACATATTTCCAGTTTGGAGAGAGTGTTGGCTGAGGTCTAACACAGGAGGTGAGGGGGCACAAAGTGAGACATTTGTGATGTAATTACTGGTTGGAATACGCCCATGATGCACCCTGGGGTAACAAGGGGGAGAAGTCGCAGTTAGAAGGATGTAAATAAGAGTTATTGAGAGTCCTTTCAACATATTTAACTTCCCTCTCTGGGAGAGCTGCTGTAAATCCTCCACACATGTCTGGAGGAATTTATTTAAATGTGACACAACAGCCTTCCAAAGTTATTAGTCATACATTTTTACATTCTTAGTAGGAAATAGTGACTCATTTTAATAATTAACTTTTATTTTTGTTGTGTTGTCCCCTAAAAGTTTACATTTGTCCTAAATTATAGTATTTAGGTTATGAATGATTAAATACCATTTAATAAACTAGACCTTACTAAACTTTTTGCTGTTGAATGTAGTGGTGCATTTCACAGCTAAAGAGCCATACATTTTTCTCAGAGGTTGGTGGACACCAAAGCAGATTTTAAAGAAGAGTGGATGGACTCAAATTCTTTAGATGAACAAAACCCTAATGCCAAAGGAAGGATTATGCTACGTGTGTACATTGGATGTGTGGCTGTCTAGAAACAATGAATATTAGTTTAAAAGGTGGTGATAAATAAATTAACTTCCACTGCTGTCAATTGGCCAAAAACAAAAAACAGGGTAGCCGTCATTTCACTGGAGTTTTAATAAATCAAAGCAAAGAACAAGATGAATCATAAAATATAGTCTTGGTTGAGAAAATCCTCTCCTCTACTTCACTCCCTTCAGCAACAAACAGATTGAAAATACCTTCCCCGGCCTTCCACAATTTAACATTGAGAAGGAGCAAATAGTGAAAAATTCATCTTCATTCCATTGTGTCTCAAAAACAGTTACTGTGCTCTGTTCCACTGCAGCTGTCTCCCAAAGCAAAGCGTTACTCATCAATCAACACCGGCATCTCGCCTCCTCCACTCTGACTTCATCTATCATGGGGAGAGTGAGCAATCCAGTTCTGCATATGACTTTTTAAAAATAATTCCTCCAAAAGTAGTTGGCAGTGTGCCCCTTGGATATGGGGCTTTGAGCTCTGTGAGCTCAGCTCCTGGCACAGTGGTCCGACTCGGAGTGATTGGTGGAGACTGCCTCACACTCTTCCACAGGGAGAGAACAATAATAAGCCATCATTTCCTTTAGATGTGCTTGGCTGTGTAACGCTGCAGCCCACTGCTGCACATCTACATTTGGAATGTGTGTGAAGAGAGAGAGAGAGAGTGATGTGTGTAAATTAGGAGGTGCAAGGCTTTTTTCCAGAAGCCATCTTGACTTTAAGCTCCACTGACAGGTCAAATAACTTTATTATTTCTGCTGTGTACTGTATTGCGCTGAATATGTTTCATTAGTAAATTGTATCATATTTTGTCAGTGTTTGAATTACACAATGCCTTTCAGGGGAGCAATATTTTACGGGGGCACCACGTGTCTAATTCATGCACACATGAAAGTGTGCATTGTGTTTCTCTCTCCCTGGCTGTTCCATGACTTTCCTGTCCTTTCCCTTCTGTCTCAAGACCATAACAATGTCAGCCTGCCTGCCCACAGCAATCAGTGCTTTCTAAGGTATTGAAACAACATACATCATCCAGGTTATTCTGATAAAAACAGATTCAATGATTTGCTTCATAGTTAGATTACAGTCCTACGTAACAATCATAAAAAACACAAAATTGTAAATAGGGCTTGGAGCGGTCGTCACAAGCACACAGCTCAACAGGGCATTCCCTGAATCCACACAGAGCTACCACACATGAATTGCCAAAGCAGGTATATACAGCATTAGGATACTAAATGGTAAATGGTCTGTATTTATATAGCACTTTTAGAGTCTTGGTGACCACTCTAAGTGCTTTACAATACAATACAGTTTATTGGCAATCACACACATTCATACAGTGCATCTACAGGCAGCCCTTTTTGTTCTCTACCGCCTAAGCCACAGCCGCCACATAGTGGAGAGAGACATAGGTTCAATGAACCATGCATTGTGAGCCATAAATATTAGAATTTACGAGTACTTGGCTGGTATTTTAGTTTTAAAATCATTTAATGAGAGTTCGGCCCCATTGATAAAAGTAAATGATTTAAAAGTAAAAAATGAAGCACCAAATTATAGTTTAAGATTCCCTATTATCCACATTAAGACTATAGCAACGTTGTTTTGCTTCAACATGTTATAATTAAGTAAATGCTGATTGCACAATGTAATAACTGTAGAATAATGACACTGGATTGGTTCCCTGTGAGCATTGTTTACACTGTGCAATTTTTTGGATGGAGCTTGTACAATGGTTTTAAACATTTTGTGGAGGAACAGAGGCTTGATTTACAGCACTAGGGGAGCGCATACTAGTGCGCGTCCAAAACAGAGTGAGGGCCACACTGTGAAACAATCAACCTAAGTATGGAAACAGAGAAAACAAGCTTCACTGACAGAGGATGCAAAGAAAGTGAAGTGAGGCAAACTGACAAAAACCATGTTAAAACAAGAGCAAACCTTTGTTAGGCAGTCACCTATCTCGCCGAAGTGAGCCTGTGGTCAGCCGACTCCTGCAACATGTGGGCAGCACACTCTCATGCACACCCTGAACACCAGGCATACAGATAGGGCCAATACTTATACTGTCAGGGCCTGTGCACACTGTATTGATTTAGATAAGAATATATAAATCGGATTACATTAAAAACTATTTTCAGCATTCAGAGACATAACCATGCGCTAAGGACTATATCAGGAACACCAAACTTTGCTCCCAAACTTCAAGCTTCAATTATTCATTTTATTGATTTCACAATATATAGTACACTTTCTTTTGCTGCTATCTCCTGTTCTAACACATCCTAAAGGTTCTACTGGATATACATGTGGCGACTGTGGAGGTCACTGAAGTTCACTAAACTCACTGTCGTGTTCAAACCAATTTGTGTCTTTTCTCATCTGCCTGGAAGTGTCCAATAGGAGATTGTAAACTGTGACCATAAAGGGATGAACAACAATACACAGATAAACCGTGATATTTAAATCATGGTTGATTCAGATTAAGGCCAAACAATGAGGAGAAAACATATATTTCCCCATCACACTACCAGTTGCAACCTAGACTGGTGACTCAAGTCATGTTGTCTCTTGAGTAGAACCATCCACCTCAAGGTTGGATGTGTGTGTGTTGTGTGTTCATTCTGAGATGCTTCTCTGCCCAGCACAGTTGTAAACCTGGTTATCTGAATTACTGTAGCCATTCTGTGAGCTCCCCCCTGTCTGACCACGCTACTCTCTCGCAAACACAGAAATGCTACTCACGTCTGGCTCTTTGAATCGTAGGAGATTAGCAGTTTCCTAAAAAAGTCACTGAGATCACATTTTTACTCATTCGGATGTTTGTCGTGAACATGAATGAATATTTTACATGAACATGTGCTCAGACTAAAGTTTGTTAAATTAAATGTTTAAAAAAAACAAAAACATCATCACTCTTTCAAATGAGGTGCCGTCTGTACTGTTATTGAACAATGTTGCATGGTGCATAATTAATTGAGAAGCTTTCACTGAATTGGGTTCCCTCCCTTTTATGCAGCTGGGAGCAGGGCCCCTGGATCCAGTGCTCTGTGTCCTGTAGTGGTGGCTGGCAGGATCGCAGTGTACTGTGCGTAGAGGAGGACAGCCTTGGACAGTTCTCTCAGGTGGAGGAGTGGAAGTGTACCCACTCCCCTCGACCTGTCACCCGACAGATTTGCAACAGCTTCTCCTGCCCCCAGTGGGTGGCCATGGAATGGTCTCAGGTCAGTGACTGTCTGAATACACCAGCAATAAAAATGATAAATCCCTTGAAGAGTTAACTAAACGGTAAGCCCTCTGAAAGATTTAAAAATGTATTAGTCAATTAAATCACTTATCAAACACTTATTGTTCAGGACCCCAGGACACTGTACCAATTACACATTAAAAATAAATAAAAGCAGGGAAAACATATTTGCGCTAAACAAAAACTTACTGAATAATAAAACATTTCCCCCGATACTCGCATCTTAAAATAAAAAAATAAGTATAATTACATGAAATGATATAAAATAACTCAATCACTCCTTAAAATGGTCCCAATGTGTGGACTTAACTTGACATAGATGTTTTTAATGGTCAAAAGCCTAAACATTTGCAGACCTCTGAATTCATAGATTCATCAACTGTACTCTATTGAATTCATTTATGTAAATTGTATTGTGTGTGGTATCTGAGCAGCTGTAATAATGTGTGTGTTGCTCTCACATCTCAGTGCACGGTGACGTGCGGCCGAGGCCTGCGTTACCGGGTGGTTCTGTGCATCGACCATCGTGGACAGCACATTGGAGGCTGTGAAGCATCACTCAAGCCTCAGGTTAAAGAAGATTGTCTGGTCCCTATCGCCTGCCACAAGCCTAGAGGTAGGACACTAATAATTGATGGAGAGCTGTTAGCATATTGACGGTGAAGTCCAAAACAGTAGGGAAAAAGCATTTTTCCAGAATTCCAATGAAAATACTTTTGCATACCATTGCATATTAATATCTGGACTTTGAAAAACATTATTTATCAATTATCTAATGTAAGGTATAGTACAGTACAGTACTATAGTATTGCACATACAAGCTACATACTGTTCTTAAAGTCCATTTAGCCTATTAATATACATGTAATGTGCAGTCAAAATGATATATGAAATGTTTTAATATGTTTTTTTCCATTGGTTATGCTGTGTGCACTGCACATACATGTGCTCTTCAAGTGTGTGATATATGGTAGAAAGAACAGCCCTGCAGTTGTGAATCAGGCTGTTTTGACCATTACACTTTGCGCACTAGTTGTGTCCCACACAGTCCCCACCCTCACTACAAAAACAACAGGTTTCATTTACATTAGCTCCCATTATGTGGCCCCTAATTTATGATGCACCATAAACGAGCATCCCTCCCTAATTTAACTGAGTTCTCTAAGAGCTATTTAATAACTCACAAAGAAGCTCATATAGTCTCACATGCATGTTAAGAGCTTTTTCCATAATATCCAATTCAAACTCAGACAGTATGCTGTGAGTGCCTTCTGTCTAACACACAGACCTTACTTTAGTCTCAACCAGGGGTGGGGAGCCTCTCCCTATCGAGGGCCATTTCCACCTCTATAACTTCCTTCCAGGGTAATGAATTACTGATTACAGCAACCTCTCTTATAGCTGGAACTGCTTCTCTCTGGCGAACGTGTAATGTCAAAGATGACGATCCTACATACAGCTGGTTCTCTGATCAAAAATACTGTGAGAGTCAGTTGTGAAAAGAGCTAGCCACAGCAGTAGTTTGTCTCAAACAAAAGTGCAAACTTCAGTGAATGTCTCCTCAAAACAGGCCCTCATCCAGAAGTGGGCCGGGTTGGGGAATGCTCACCCGAATTGCTACCCTGCCCACCCAATTAGTCAATTGTATTCTTTGCCATTTGAATCTGCCAATCATGGAGCGACGCCTGTGAACTAGTTCAGACAGCCAACTCGAGCTGCACAAGTCTGATCATGTGACATACCTCACTCTTCACAATAATAATAATTATAATAATAATAATAATAATAACCATAATCAAAATCAAAAGGGGAATACACAGCTTGGCCATGTTCCTATATAATGCCATATGAAATTGAAATATGAAATTGAAGCACATTTACTGCTTGTTGCAATGCCTTTTCTTTACATTGAGTGGATGGAATAATTGCATCGTCAAGTTGTGCTTCTTACAACACAGGACACTTAAAAGTCAGAAAGTTGTATGCCTAAGCAACGACATGCATCCCTCCTTTTCCACTTAGGACCAGTTTCCTGCTAGGATGTGCTTGATCTATTCATCAGTAATACTGAATACTGATCCCTGGGATTACTACTTGTTACTAATTTATCGTCTCACCATCAGAATCCATGCCAGTGGAGGCCAAGGTGCCCTGGTTAAAACAAGCTCACGAACTGGAGGAACACCATACTGCCACAGAGGACCCCACGTGAGTCTGCACACCTGCACATTTAGAGCAAACAAAAAGCATATATGTATCTATATATATATATATATATATAAATATGTATATGTATTTATACACATATACATGTTTATCACCTCGAGTGAGATAAAATCAGTTAGTAAAAGTGAAAGTTAAATAGAAAGTACAAACAGTTTTCCAGTTGGTTTCTACTTCTTACCAGCAGCTGGCTCAGAAGGTAGAAATGGAGGTTGTGTTAAACCAGGGGTGTCCAAACTTTTTGTTCCGAGGGCCACATACAGAAAAAAATACCAAGGACTGGGCCACTCACGCAGCCACGCCCCCCTGCCCTGGAGTGGACTGTTGACAGTCGCGTCGCTCAGGGCGGGGGGGCGTGGCGTGGTGGCGTTCTGAGGGACAGCTAGCAAGTCAGCAAAGCAATTCACTGCAAGACCACTAGGTGGAGTAACGTTTTTTGTCGAAGACAACCTGAGAGACACCTTCTTTGTGTGTGGCAGTCTTTGTCGACTGTTTATTACTTTTTCTGGAGGACAATGTGTCCCTGATCATTCTGCACAGCTTCGTACAATCGTCGACCTGCAAACCGACGTCAGCCGAGATCTCCTTCCAGGAATTGCAGGTCATCTGCGTGTCCTTGTATTTAGTCAGTGATGGGTGATACAAGTGGTCATACTTTCAGATCTCTTCTGCCAAGTGCTCTTCTATTTGGTCCATATCCGTTCTTCTAAATCTTCCTTGGTTTCTGCCGGTATTATGGGGCATGAAACCGGAAATATGACTCTGGAAAGGATGTAGTTAGCGGACCAATCACAGCCTTGCGGGCTGCGTGAGGCTTGCGTAGCTTTGTCGTATAGTTACAAAAATTGGTGAACGCACGCAAGCACGAAAGAAGGGGCACGCAAGGGGCTCTTGCGTGCCCCTTCTTGCGTGTCTCTGAAAACGCAGAAGCATGCACCGGCCTCTCCCCTGTCGACGAAGCTTGGCCCCGTAAAGCAAAAAAAGGTGCTTTAAGAAGGTGCCATTTGAGCGCTTCTAAATTTTGAGTTATACATTATAGTTTTAGACATTGATGCGGGCCAATTAAAAATGGATGGCGGGCCGCAGTTGGCCCGTGGGCCGTAGTTTGGACACCCCTGTGTTAAACAGTCGGTGTGTTTTGTTCAATCTTTGTAGGTTTCTGGCTCAAAGTAAAGTGCATAGGACAAACCACACACACATCGGCAAACGTAGCTTATCCAGCCCTGTGTGAATATGTCTGGTTCTGTTTCCCCTCCTTCCGCTGCTGATTATAAGCGTGCTCATTGCCTTCTGCTCTGGGCCTGGTCAGCTCTGATAGCCTAACTGGAATCCATCAGCTCACACAGCCCATACACACCTCACAAACCTCACCACAATCACTGTGCAGACACTAATATATGCGAGTCAAACACTTTCACACACACCTCAGTGACTTTACAGCAGGCACAGAAAAATGTTATGTTGGCCATTTAGGTCTTGTGTAATAATAATTAAGAAATTTGCAGTAAAAAGGATAAAGGGGGACTAAAGGGGGATCTGAAACGATTAAATGAATATACTTCTCAGAGAGGCTATCCTAAGTGGAATCAAGAGGGAGAGGCAGATCCAGTGGATGACAGTAAGAAACCTGGGCGTTGGTTGCAATAAATGGAACAGACAAAGAAGAAGAGCGGCTGCCCTTACTTGAGGAACAACCACAAAACCCTTAAAAACTGACTCTATGTTTCTGACAAACCATTGCTTACGCGAATAATGACTGTCCTCTCAAAAGAAAAGGCAGATGTAGCATGACAATGTTAAAGTGTTGCAAAAACCTCATGGTGTACCATTTGTACAGTATCATGACCTTTAGACTATATGCAAGCTATGGACGTTAGCTGACAGCTAGCCACAAGTACACAGCAATTGTGTGTGTGTGTGTGTGTGTGTGTGTGTGTGTGTGTGTGTGTGCACACAGATGCAATCAGACATACCACAGTGTGGTTACATTGTCATTAAATCCCAGGCAGGTGTGACCTGACTTCCGAACATAACGGAAAAAAGAAAGAAATTTCTATTCTCCGAAATAGTTAAGGAGCACAACTTGCCATGATTTTGAAGAAAGGGTTTTCTTCATCGAAGGCACTATTCCAACATTAATCATCATGTAATGCATTCAATGTTGTAGAACCCCAGCCTTGCTTCCCTTGGCCAGACACACAGGTTGTATATTTGCAACTCCACCAGCTTTGCTTCCTAATTACAAGGTAACATGAGATTATATATTAAATATTGTAAACATAATTATTAGACAAAGCAGTCTTATATTCATACTCAAAGCCTGAGTATTGTGCTTGAGGAACTAGACACACAGATATGCAAATTGTTATTTACAAACTTTACACTTGACAATTCTAAGCAAAAGTTCTGGAAATGTCCAGTAAATTTAAAATAAGTTGTGACAAGCAGTCTCCATTAGGTTGGTTCAAAGTTGTACAAGACACAGCCTGGTTTTCACAGACCACATGTCCCATCCACCATTACTAATAATTGATAAATGGAAGTCTAAGACCTCTTCCCTATACTTTCGGAGCTTTACATAATAACAACAGACATAAGGGAGAAATGACAATAAGGATGTAGAATCCCACATTTAGCAATTATCTCTCTTTATTATAAATTCTATCAATTCAATTCACTCCTACTGATTTATGCAGGTCTTAAAATCTGTGTGACTGAGCTAAATCAAGTCACTTTCAAATGTCAAAATGTTCTACTCAAGAAAGCCTGACCTCAAGGGAACCTAACTCTCTGCTCATTTCAGATTAGTTGCCATAACAATTTCACCTCTCATTACCTCTGGTGCTCCTGACAGTCAGCAGCTTTAGGATTTCATTACATGAAGCAGATGGAGTGGTTTAACTCAACATTATTGTGGTGGGTATATGGGAAGGAGACACACTGAACTCAAGCAAATTTAGTTTTTACTTTCAGGAACTCAAGGAATTCCCCTTTAGGTCAGATTATTATTACCATTATTTTATTTATTTATTATCAGAATATTTATTAATGAAAAAAGCAGACGAGAACTAGATCCAGATATGAAGCATACTGAATCTCATGAAAACTCAAAATGTAGGGATTAAATTAAGAAGAAAAGCATCTGCAATTATGCATACCCCTCTGCAATGAAAGAATCGGTTCATGAACAGGGGGCAGTAAATTGATGTGCAGGTTTTGATCATTGGTCTTGTAAAGGTAGATGATTTAGTGTGGTACACACAAGCTAGTATGGGGGTCAACCCCTTGCCATTCGGGATCTTATAAAATTAGAGAGAAACTCAACAGTTGCCATATAGCAGGGCAAACACTTTGGGGATGCTGTAGCGAGAAAAAACATCCCTCTTAAATCTGAATCAAACAAGAGGATGTGTTTTTAAGTGTTTCCACTTTTGGCCTTCTGGATGCTGTCCAAATAAAATAATTATTTATTTTAAAATTAGTTTTTGAGATTATGAAGGAACATTTCAAATAGAGAGCCAATCATTAATATGTAGAGAGAAATCAATTTTGGTCTTGTTTGTAGGGGCACACCCTGTGTTATATGTTGCAGCTGCCAAGGTATAAAAAATGGAAATGTCATAACAAATCATCAATTACCTTCAATGGCTAAGCATCAGTAATACGAACTGAATATGACCCAGCATGTTACTGCTGTTGTTGATTAACCAAATGTGCATTGTAACTGCTCTTGGATGATCACTTGTCTTTTATACAAAACATGTGTCAGATGTTTTCGTATTGAATATCCTTCACTTTTGGAGGTGGTGGTGTTGCTGTGGTTCTTTGTGAATCATTGTTCTAAACATTTGCTGCATGTCATAACCTCTGTGTATATTCTCCTCAACTGTCTTTAGATTTGTACCTGGGCCCTGGGTACCCTGCAGCACCACCTGTGGGCCAGGCAAGGAAACACGTGAGGTGAAGTGCCGGGTGATGCTTTCATTCACCAAGACGGAGGTGGACCTTCCAGACGAGGAGTGTGGCAAAGACAGACCCCAGGTAGAGAGGCCCTGCTACCAAGGGCCATGTAGGGGCATCTTCTCAGGCCCCCAGGAACATGGGGCCCCGTACAACCAGATGGAGGAACTGTACAGTTGGGACTACAGGGGCTTCATTGCCTGCTCAGCTACATGTGCTGCTGGTGAGGGTTTTTCAAATTAATGTTGACAGCTGAAATGCTCCTTGACCCCTTTGTACATATCATGTCCAACTGGCTCTTGTCTCTGTGCTCTGCTCAGGGAAGCAGACAGCAGATGTGAGGTGTGTTAACAGGAAGCAAGGTGAGGAGGTGGAGGACCCCCTGTGCAATTTGTCCAGCAGGCCACCAGCAATGATACGAATCTGTAACCCTGAACCATGCCCCCCAAGGTAAGAGACTACGGTTTACTGAAGCCATATAGAGAGATTAAAGAGCCTGAACAAGCACATTAGAGATCAGTGACCCCTCCAGTAGTGCTTAGTACAAGTGTGTAAGACTCAGGGCTATACCCCCAGTCTACCTTTCACACATGCACAACACAGTAGGAGGTTCTCTGAAAAGACTTGTTCACAACAGCAACAAATCCTCTGCATTATTCAGGCAAGAGGTGGTGCAGCAGACAGAGGCAGGAAGAAACCTATGAATTCGGCTGCAGAGATCAGACAATCACCGGAGTTGGCCTCAAACACTCTTGACATCTTTGCTGGTGTCTTCTACGTTTATGTTACACATTTTTCACCACAAGATAATGGTTGTCTTTTTGTGTTTTTAATTTTTGCGTCTATTGAGCGTTAAGGCTATGGAGCCCCCCAACTCACTTGCAGCGGTGGATCCCCCGTTGTGTTCTCACATCTGTTTCTCCTGACTTTCTGCAGACTTTATAATAGGGGGCCAGGTGAAGATTCTCAGCAGAAACTCTGGAGATTCTCACTTTGACTTTTGAGTTGCACATCCTGCAGAGTTCAGTGCATGTCTGAAAGCAGCTTACTTCTTTCACTCCATTGCTGTAGGCCCCCTCAAAAACATTTTGTCCTCCGCAAAGTCATGGTTTCTAGACCCATACTGACTAACATACACCAACCAAACTGAATGTAAGTAAAAATGTGCAAAGGAAATGTATTTGTTTGTTCACATGCTGAAATTATTTAAGGTTTAAGTTTATTTTCACAACAAATACATGCAACTCTCTCATGAGCTTCGAATAGTGAATGTAAACAGGCAACCTAAGATCCATTGTTGGACAAAGCACTGCTCTAAGATCAGATATAAGATATAAAAGATATTGCTTTCACTCAGGTATCTATTTTTATCTTTAACTGCTCAGGCACTACTTGATTTTTTGCTCATCTTACACTGTGTTTGAGCAAGGGGTATGTAAGTGTGTCTGGTGTAGTTACTGTACAGTGCCAGAGATTCAGTGATTGCTCTGCCAGATGACAAGATAACTTGCTTTTGAAAAGCTCCAGCTCTGAAATAGAAGAAAAAGTCCTCAGACATAGATGCATTCCCAGTGCAGTAAGAGTTTGAATTTAGGGGGATTTACCCTCCTCTGTATCGTTACTGAAACCAACCCTGTCAGATTAAAAACCAGCAGACAGGTTGTAGTGGCAGTCAGCAGCCTTGCAACATATTTGGCCCTATTTTGCTCTTGCTGTAGTGACCCACTGGACGAGTCTCTTGCTCTGATAAAAAAAATAAAATTCCATGCAGCAGACCATACACAGCTCTTATTCAATTATGTGGCTGAATACAGCATTGATATAAGGCCTGAGTATGACTTTGGTAGAAAGTATCCAGTCACGTTCAAGCCTGGATTCTATTTTCTCATACCATGTAGCTGCGGCTAAAGATTGAAGTCAATGTATATAATATTTGTGATTATATAGTGCTGCTTTTAGTCTTGATGATCACTCACAGCACATCCACCCCAAATTTCAAGAAGTTCTTTCTTTGCTCATGCCTGAACCTTCACAAAATTTCAAGGAAATCAGTTTGGTAGTTTTTGCAAATGCAGATAAAGACATAACCTCCTTGCTGGAGGAAATGACTTATCAGCCTGCACTTTATACAAGAAGATTTTACCATGGTCGGATAATGTGCTCTCAGACACACGCCCACATAAACACACAAAGAAGATGCTTTTCCAGTGTGGCTGCACATTGCCATATACATCAGGACAGCTGGCTAACTGGAGCTGTATGGAGAAGAAGAAAAACGGATGTTGATAAAGAAATCCTTTTTTTAAACTCACGTCAAGGCACATGACATCTTATAAGGCGATACACCATATTATAATAGTATTGTATACAGTTAGTAAAATTGGTCTTCTTTCTACTTTAGCTCTAAATATCTCAATACCCAAGGTAGATTCATGAGGCAGCTGCATAAATAAAGTGATTGACATAGAATGGGGGACAAACTGACTGCTAAACTCAAGTAGGAAATGTAATGTATTCATGTTTGAAGTCAGTTTAAAGTATAGGGGAGCCCACCTATGATATGCAAGTGCAGGGTTAAGCTACACTGTTAAAAAAAAAATCGTAAAAAAACGGTAATTTTCTGGCAGCTGGGGTGCCGAAAAAATACCGTGAATTCACAGAAAATTACTTTCTCATAAAAATACGGTTATTTTCCATAATTAAAATACATTTTATAGTTGTAATTTAACAAGATTTTGCCTTACTTTCAGGTTGTTTTTAACGTTTAATTATAAACATTTTCACATTTTAAAACAATGAAATTACCTATAAATGTGGTAAATACACGTTGTAATACGAACAATAGTGCTCAAATTTACAAAAATGTATTGTTACTAGTTGGTTTTAATGACATTATTTTATGTAAAGAGGTTGTATAATAATTTATATTTTATGTAATATAACAGTATATGACACTCAAAATAATGTGATTCATCTTTCAAAACATGTCAAAAAACTGTTGAAAAACTAGATATTGGGTTTACAATTGCAACAATTTACTGTTAATTTAAGATCACATGAAATGTATATTAAGTTATTTTACGTTGTTTTTAACATTTAATTACAAATATTTTTTGTTTTAAAACAATGAAATTACCTATAAAGATGGTACATAAACATTGTAATATGCATAATAATGCTTAAATTTACAAAAATGTGCCGTTATTAGTTGGTTTTAAGGACATTATTTTATGTAAAAAGGCTGTATATTACTTTATATAAGATGTAATATAACAGTATACAACACACAAAATAACTTCATTCATCTTTCAAAACATGTCAAAACCACTTAACCTAGATATTGGGTTTACGATTGCAAAATTTACTGTTTATTGTAAATTTAGTATTTTGTGTTCTTTTACATAGATTTTCTGAATATTTAATGGTCTTTCAACTTAAAAAACTATGCTCACCTATATAATTACACCAGAATTATTTTTATTTTAAATGGTTTAAACTGGTTTTTGGCCATTGGGAAAAGGGGCTTAAATGAATTGTTGTGTTTGAATGAGACTAAGCTGAACAACAACAGCTACAATTTCCCGTTCTCAGTATTTTTATTTAACTTAACGGGTAACCATTATTACAGAAAAATTCAAAAATCAATTAAATTAAAATGACTGTCTGGTTGTGCGCACTTCTTATTCCCTCCAGTATTTTTATTTAACTAAACGGGTAACAATTATTACAGCAAAATTCTTAAATCTATTAAAATGACTCTCTGGTTCTGAAACAAAAAAAACAAACAAACAAAAGCTGGCTATATAAATTCAACTGAATTGGGGAAAAAAAGTTGCTTTACCAACTTACAGTTACATCCAAGGCACCCATGACCTCGTCAAGTAATTATACATTCAAAACATTGATATCAAAGCTACATAACAAATAGCTTACATGACACCTCACTGGATATAACAGTCTATAACTTGGACAAAGTATCCATAACTTGTGCGCACTTCTTATTCCCTCCACTCGTAGTCTGCAATTTTGGTGATCAATGTGAGAACCTTTGGACTGACTGCAAGTTGTTTTTTGGTGGCGTTCCGCTCCACTTTTGATCCCTTGTCTGGATTTATCTTGAAGAGGCACCTGTAAAATGAAAAAACAACAATTTTGATAACTGTTGATTGTACTTTAATTTAATGTTTTCATACATTTGCAATAAGGTTACACAACAGTGTAGACAGGGCATGCTTGTGAAAGAGTGTTTGGACATACAGGGCACTGCGGAACAGTGATGTAATGAAAAGATGAACATGTGAGTATTGTGTATGAATGTGTATGAATGTTTGGTGGTGGTCGGAGGGGCTGCTTGGCGCAAAATGGCAGCCACGCCTCCGTCAGTCTGCCCCAGGGCAGCTGTGGCTACAAACGTAGCTTACCACCACCGGTGAGAATGTGTATGAATGAAAATGATTTGCTCTGCATGTAGGCTGAAAGTAAAGCACCAGCACCTCCACAAATCTCCAAGCATTCCCCCAATATATCCAAATTAAATAAATTAAATTCACCCAAAGATGGATCATGAATTGAAAGGTGTGTGAATGTGCCACATTGTGACCAACAGATATAGATACATCAGAGCTTCCTATTATGACCAACACCTGTGAAGTGTGCTGGGAGAGTTTCTGCTCCGTGAAGAACCAGGAGAGCCTGTGGCTGCTCCTGGAACTCCAACACTGAGGTGCTACTGCAGGCAGTACAACAGATCACCTCAGCAAGGCAAGAGTTTTTAGAGCAGTTGTTTTTACTGGGTTAATTTTTTTTTTTGTTTATCTATCAATCTACTAATCCTGTGATTCCCAAACTTTGGGTGGCTGGTATTGCAGATGGGCCACCAAAATAATTTTCAAAATACCGTAGTATGATTTTTGTTGAATAATATTAATATTAAATACATTGTAGATGTAGATGTCATCCTTCTCACTTCAGGTAGTAATCTAATATTTTACAGATGACCATCTTTACTTTGAATAAAATGTAATAATAGAATGGTGTTTCTGGAAAGGGAAAACAACAACAATGTAAATCAAACCATACTGTGGATTAGTGAACTGTCCCACCCTCAGTGGACATGAAAGTGAACTCATCCCCCCACACTGAGGCCATTCCCTGGTTTCTTCAGGAGTCAGTCAGGATGCTCCATGAACAGGCAGCATCAGCATGCTGCGTTAGTGACTTTGGAGCTTCCTGCTACTTTCAGTAGAAAAAAAAAACTGCACTGAAATCGCATTAAAAGGCCTTTGTATTGTTAATGAGGGCAGAGGTGGGCTGCTAAACATTTTGAGATTTTCAAGTGGGCCCTGAGATGACAAAGTTTGGGAACCCCTGTACTAATCATTACAGCACTTGAGCAGTGCTCAGTTTTATGTGCATTATACATCTTATTTTGATATATTAAATTGACTAGTGCTGTCTTACCTCTGTAAGAACTCCAAAGTTGATGCTTGGGCTGCTGGGTAAGATATGTTCATACAGTAGTACAGACCAAACATCAGCATAAGAGCATCACTGAAGATTCTGATGTGGCCATTCACAATGGTCTGGTCAGCAGACAGCATGAAATTCTCCGCCGCCAAAGTTGAGTTTCCTGTTGTGTACAAGGACAAGAGAAAAGGGAAACATTTTTGTGACAAACTGAGCCAAAATACCATAACTTAAATGTAAACAGAATAGAGAAAGACAAATATTCATACCACACACAACAATACATGGTGTACTTGGAAGTTCAGCACAGTCCACTTCAGAGGGCAAGGTTGTTTGATCCACTTTGTAGAACATCTGTTCTTCTTCTTCATTGAAGTACTTGAGGAGCAGTGGAAGAAACGCTGCAACGTTCACATCTGAAACATTGATTGATGTTTCCATTTCCCTGAAGATGGTCTCCATCTTCCCTGTCTTGTCACTAGATTTAAGAAATGAAATAACTCTGGCACATTTATTTGCTATGTTTTTGTCTTCCATGTCCACGCCTGTAAGCTCTCTAAAATGAGTCTTGATGCCAGTTGTCTCAAACAGATATGGCCATTCCTTTGTCAAGTCAGAAGTTTCAGTCCCACTGATAATGTCTTTTCTCTGAGTAAAGAAAGTGTCTCTCATCATTTTCTCAATGACTTTGCTGTCACAGCATCTTTCTCTCCACATTTTCTTTAACTCTTCTTGTGCATGTTTCTGGGATTCAGGGGTTTGATTAGGTGGCAGCCGTGTTGGTTGCCAGTTTATACACCCGTAAGTGTCTAGTCTTTTTTTCTGAGGTTGGGTATCCTCTCCTTCACTGCTGCTAATAACTTTTCTCTTTAAGGAAAGTGAAGTGTTTCCTCTCTTCAGGTTATCTACTCTGCTGAGCATCTGTTTGGTGAGTGAGTCATACCCACTGCCTATAACTTCACCTTCAATGACATCAGTAAATGCCGCAGGGTAGGCCTTTGTCATCTTCCTTGCTATCTCACTGATATGTTTCTTCCCTGGTGTTGGGCACACGGTTACGATTTCACTGACGATGAGCCGTATGATTTCAAGTCTCTCAGTTTTTGTTGGCCGCTTTTTTTTTTCCAGCTTTCTGATGATCTCAGATGGAATTTTCTGCCAAGGAACTGGAAATTTAAAATGCCAGCTGTTGTCAGACAGTCGACGAGGTGTGATATCCATACTTGAACTACTTGTTGACCGCGGTGAACTTGCAGTTGCTGAGCTGCAACCACCTGAAGAGTACACAGAGAACATGCCGTGTTCAGCCAAAAAAAAGAAAGAACGGAACCAGACAACATATTGTTTCACTGTTTACATGACACAATTTTCATTTCTTTCGGTTTAAGTAAATGTTTATTCCACCTCTCTGGGCTTGTTTATTCTGATTGACCTGATTGTAATCAGATTATTTGGCTCCAAGTAAACCCACCTACTGATGCAACAGTTATTTTAAAGCCATCCATTTTTCCACATTGTATAATGTAACCTGCATAATTTTGACTCAAAGATCATTACTGTCTTTCCACAAATGGTCACTGGATAGCATTTTAACCCCAGCATGGAGTTAGTAGTCCTGAAACTGACTGCAGGAATGGAAAGATGAGGAAAAGAAAGTAAGCAGTAAGCAGAGCTACGGTGGAAATAGTGGTCACACAGGTGAGTTCATGAGTTTTCTTTATTAGCATTGGGCTGAAATATGTAATTTTTTCATGTTTCCTTTATTGTTGTTGGCTGGGACACCGGATTGTTTTTTAAGTTACAGGAAGATTATATTATTTTTCAGCCCATCTCACCCGAAAGAGAGAGATTCTATGCAACAGAGGCATGTACTCACCAGAAAGGTGCATCTCGTCAGACTGTGTTACTGGACTTGCACTGGTACTGGCTCTGCTGAACTGTTCGTTGCTCTGGTTGCTTGGAGGACTGTCCAAGACATCTTGTTGGCCTTAATAAAGAACACATAGTAGTAATATGTTACCATACAGACATCACATAGCTCAATCTGGGTATATTAATAACTATAATAGTTATATATAAAATATATATATATAAATATAATTTAAACAAGTGTACCTAATAAGTATATTTTGACTATGCACATTTTTCTAATGTGAAAGTTTATTGTGTACAAATTGAAACACATACTTGTCTTTTTGAGCGGGGACAGAAGTTTCCTGACTTCAATCGGTCTCAGGACAGAAAGGAGGTCACTCTCCTGCAGGTAGCTCAGGTCCTGCAGGTCCTCAACTCCTAACTCTTGCAGACGCTCAAGCAAAGGCTCAGGGTCTCTCAGTTTAGGAAGACTTGTTTTGATAAAAGACAGAAGTGGACTCTCTGTATCCATGACTAGGAGGACTAGAAGGGATGAAAAATAATGTTCTTCAAGCATTACTGTCAGATTTTAATCTCTCAAACTCCAGATTACTCTGAGTCAACAATGCTATGCTTAAGTGAAATTACTCTTGTCCCACAAAGCATGTACACAGGCAAGGGATAATAATCTAGTTTCCGCTCAGGCTTCCAACATTTCATGCCCTGCCTTGCTTGTTTCACTTCATACAATCCAAATTCTGGCATATAGGACACGTCATGAGGTGTGACAATAAAGTACACATGCTGGTCCTGCGTCACAAGCATGAGCTCAATCTGTCCGAAGTCAAGTGCCTCACCTTGGTTTAGACACAGAAAGAGTCCCTTTTTGTACCGAGTGCCTTTCCACTGCAACTCGGTAGCTGACTCAACATTGGGTTCTTTGACTAAGGCTTCTCCTACTGCAGAGCGCACTGCTTCGCTGTACAGTTCAGCATAGAAAGGAGTGGAGTTCTTAACCACCAAAGAGGGTGCAAAAAAGGAGCCAGAATGTAGGTATGCCTGCAGTAGCTGATGGTTCTTTGCAAGTGTGTGACATACATTTTTGAAGTTTTGTGTCCTTCGCACACATCTTTTGAAATATGAATGTTTGCTCTCGAACCTCATCGTCCACAGCCGAATGAGTGGGCCAAACTTTAGTATTAAGGCAGGGTAGTGGGTGAGGTAATGATGCTTTGGTTTTAGTTTTTGTGAAGGGAACATTTCTTTCCTTGCTTCCAGATAATCAACAATGAGAACATTGAGCAATGCAACCTGGGCTACTGATATAGTAGGGGTGCAAATCAATTCCACTAGCTCTTTCAGCTGGACAGTCAGTTGCCATACAGGATCATCTGTATCTGTGATCTTTTCGCCAATGATAATGGGGAGAAGCCTCAGCAAAGACCAGTTTTCTGCTGCCTGGCCACCTAATTTCACACCTTTTTCTGAAACTTCAGCTGGTTTAGAGCTACCATCAGATCCCTGGTAACTAAACTGTTTGATCCTTCGATTAAGCTGTGAATATGTGAAGAATTTCTTCACCTTGACAAAATGGGTCAGGTAAATGGCAAGGTCAGATGCCACAACACCCTCAAAGAGATCATGGCCAATACAGGGTGGGAGGCCTGGCTGGCAAACATGAAAAAATATCAGTGAATTAAAGACGGAGTTAAATTTCACACCTCTGATTAAACTCGCATCACCATTTTGCAGTTCTTGAACAGTGTCATTGTACTCTTGTACTGTACGGATTGGAGCATGGTGTTCCAAATTGTCTAGCTCACTTCTGGTTATGTGACAATATCGGCAGAAATGTTGAGATGTACTGAAATTTTCTGTAAATCCACCTATGTTATGTGACCCCAAATTGTCACCGGCAATGCAAAAGACAGTTGCCTTAACAATGTTTCCAGAAATATTCTGTCCATTTGTCTCCAGTTCTGCAAGATCGGTTATCAATTGAGAGAACACTTTCTCGTGGCCAAAATATTTGAAATCAGCTTCTCGGCACAAAAGCAAAAGCTGCAAGTTGTCAACAGTGGATCGATGAAAAGGTTCAAAATTTGCTAGAGTGAAGTAGACTCCAAGAATCTTATGTTTTTTCTTTGCCGAGCCGAGGGGATTTACCACCTCAAAAGCATCTTGATAAAGTATGAAGTGAGCCCTGACTCAGCGAAAAGAGGGTTGGATTTAAATACCGATCCATCACAGACATCATTTAAAATATGAGGTGTACTTTCATTCTCAGACGTAGAACCCTGTTCCAGCACATAGGTATGTTTTAGCAGAGTTGTCAATGTATGTTTTATGGGAACATACTGAGCATATTGCTCCTTTCTATTTTGATCAAACCCCAAAAAAATGGGTTGTGGATGCACGTATGGAAAATTCTCCTCAAAATAACATTTTCTGTTGTACTGTGTGGAAAGGGAGGAGCTGCAGGAACCATGAATATCTTCATCATCTAGGGTCTTTAACACTTCATCAATTTCAGTCTCAGATAGTTCAGTTTTTGTTTGAAGAGATGCTTTCAGTTGACTTTTCGTGTACTGCAGGCACATTCCATTAAGACTATTCATTTCTTCTACAATCACCTGTATTGTAGAGGAAGGGATAAGTTGTTTGGCCTGCAGTTTCATATAAAACATGCACAGATTTCTCATGTACAAACTTTTCATTTGTGCAAGGTCTGAGACATCTGCCTCAGGCTCATCATCAGCTGACCCTTCATCTGCCTGGCTTTCAGCAACAGAGGACTGAGACTCACTAGGAACTGAAGGAGGACAGTATGCACCAGAGACATGCAGAGCTGTGGGGCTTTTGTGCTTCCTAGATAGGTGGGCTGTGAAAGATGATGTCACTGAAAAAGTTTTATCACAGTCTTTAAATGGGCAATGCACTACCTCTCTTCTTGAAATGTGAGACTTTAGGTGACAGAGAAGGTCTTTAAGGTCGATCAACTGTTTCTGACAAAGAGGAAGTTGACATAGAAAGGGTGCCTGCAAAGTTGGACACTGTGACACAGTGGATGACTGCCGATGATGGCGGTAAACATGACATTTAAAAGCTTTGTAATTTCTGAACTGAAACTTACAACTTTCCATACAACACGCATACTGATAATGTGGCTCATTTCTATGAAGCCCTTGATGCATCACATATCCTTTTAGGGTATTCCCTGAAGCACCACAACTACGACAGGTGTAATCTTTTGACATCCTTAACTACAGTGCAGTACTCACCTTTTACTCCATGAAATCAAATCACACCATCTATCTGCAGAGAGAAAAAAACAACAACTTTATGAATCATGAAATCTGCCAAAATCAAAATAAATGCTATTGGTTGTGAAATAGTTGACCTCAACTGTGTTAGCCAATCTCCCCTCAACTAAATAAAACATTGGTTCAAGGACATGACCGTAATCTCTCTCTTTTTTTTCTTCATCGCTCACTGAAAACAGTCTTTGCCTGGAGGATCCCTTGCCTTAAAGCCCAGGCAAAAGCTTTAAAAGTACAGCTGTCATTTGGGAGATGAAGGCAGGGTTTTCCCCATCACTATAACACTAGCTTAACTGTAATGAACAGGCAAATAAAAAAAAATAACTCAGCATGAGCAACTTTTTTTTCCCACATCCTTTATTGCTGCAGGAGCAACAACATCTTGCTACAAACAAATGTAGGGCTGCAGCTAACGATTACTTTCATTATCAATGAATCTTTCGATTATTAAAACGATTAATCAATTACTTGTTAAACCGATTATTCATTTATCAAGATAGTTGGCGATTAATTTAACCCTCTGGTACTGTGTGTGGGTGCGTGTGTGTGGTCGTGCACATGCGCCAGCCCACACGTGCACAGTGCTGATCAGTGAGGGGGGGGGGGCCCGGGGCCAACGTGAGTGCGTGCACAGCCCTGCACACGGAGCCGCTGCAGAGGGGCCGAAGCCGCGGGCTGCAGACCCCTGGCCACGGCGAAAGAGCGATTTGTTTACTGCTCCGTCGTTAAAGAGATGCATACGTCAAAACATTAGTTCGGCTTTAATATTTGTTCCGCCTCACATTTCCTCCTCCCGGTCACGTGTCCCACCTGTTATGCCTCCGTGCGCGCCACACAGTTTGAGAATCACTGCCCTAAGGGTATAAGTGTGTGCATTTTTTGCCCACAGTGTATTATTAAGTTACATAAAATTAAGCTTCCTAGCCAAAAATTATGCCATTTCAAGTCATACAGTGAAAGTTATGGCCCAAAAACGAGTGAAAATGTTGTCATAGTAAGTTAACATTTCAATCGACGATTCGGTGCCTTTTGCCGACTGAGTAAACTCAGAGCCATGGTGGTAAATAAAGATACTTGCCTTGTAGCTTCGTCCTTCCTCCAGCCTCGACGTTAGCTGCTGTTCTCTGAAGTTTCTGTCGGACCAACTCGAACGTGAACCGTCGCGCGCGCGGTGGTTTTCGATCTTGTTCAGCGTCACGTGAAAGACGCATGTTCAGTGTCCCAACAGCCAATGGCATGTCTTCTTGTTCTCAAACAGGTTCTGTTGACCAACCCAAACGCGAGCCGGGCTTTTCACAGCACGTGCTCCAATGGCATGATGTTGTTCCGGTCCAGGCCCCAGTGTGTGCTGTTAGACTTTTATTTTTTTGTGGTGTGTGTGTACGTGTGTGTTTCTGCAGGGAGACATAGCAGCAGTAGAATGTCTCCTGATTAAACGTGTTTTTTGTTTTTGTTTTTTGAAATAAATAATACAGTGTGGCCCTGCAATGTTTCATACTTTCTATTACTTTCTATTTCTATAATTATATTTTCACTGTTTACCTCTGAATTGCTGAAAAGCAATTAGACACAGATTATATTAATGCTCTGTCATTAAGATCTGTTCTGAATGACAGAATATACAGGTGCATCTCAATAAATTAGAATATCATGGAAAAGTTTGTTTATTTAGATAATTAAATTCAGAAAGTGAAACTCATATATTATATAAATTCATTACACACAGATTGAAATATTTCAAGGGTTTATTTCTTTTAATGTTGATGATTATGGCTTACCTCTAATGAAAACAAAAATTCAGTATCTCAGAAATTAGAATATTGTGAAAAAGTTTAATATTGTAGACTTACAATGTCCCACTCTCATCAGCTTATTAACTCAAAACACCTGCAAAGGTTTCCTGAGCCTTTTACCTCTTGAGCTGCACAATGGTCTCTAAGGCTGGTTCAGTAGGCTACACAATCATGGGGAAGACTGCTGACTTGACAGTTGTCCAGAAGATACTCATTCACACCCTCCACAAGGAGGGTAAGCCACAAAAGGTAATTGCTGAAGACGCTGGCTGTTCACAGAGTGCTGTATCAAAGCATATTCATAGAAAGTTGAGTGGAAGGAAAAAGTGTGGTATAACAGGTGCACAAGCAACAGGGATAACCACAGCCTTGAGAGTATGGTGAAGCAATGGCCATTCAAGACTTTGGGGGAGATTCACAAGGAGTGGACTCAGGCTGGAGTCAGTGCATCAAGGGCCACCACGCACAGACGTATCCAGGACATAGGCTACAACTGTTGCATTCCTCGTGTCAAGCCACTCCTGAACCAGAGACAACATTAGAAGCGTGTTACCTGGGCCAAGGAGAAAAAGGACTGGACTGTCGCTCAGTGGTCCAAAGTCCTCTTTTTAGATGAAAGTCAATTTCATTTGGAATTCAAGGTCCCAGAGTCTGGAGGAGGAGTGGAGAGGCACAGAATCCAAGTTGCTTGAAGTCCAGTGTGAAGTTTCCACAGTCGGTGATGATTTGGGGAGCCATGTCATCTGCTGGTGTTGGTCCACTGTATTTTATCAAGTCCAAAGTCAACGCAGCCGTCTACCAGGACATTTTAGAGCACTTCATGCTTCCTTACACTGACAAGGTTTATGGAGATGCTGATTTCACTTTCCAGCAAGACCTGGCACCTGGCCAAACTGCCAAAAGTACCAATACCTGGTTTAATGGCAATGGTATCACTGTGCTTTATTGGCCAGCAAACTCACCTGACCTGAACCCCATAGAGAATCTATGGGGTATTGTCAAGAGGAATATGAGAGACACCAGACCTTACAATGCAGACGAGCTGAAGGCTGCAATCAAAGTAACCTGGGCTTTCATAACACCTCAGCAGTGTCACAGGCTGATCGCCTCCATGCCACGCCGCATTGATGCAGTAATTCATGCAAAAGGAGCCCCGACCAAGTACTGAGTGCATATATATGAACATACTTTTCAGTAGGCTGACATTTCTGTATAAAAAATAAAATGTTTTTATTGATCTTTTGTAATATTCTAATTTTCTGAGATAGAGAATTTTGGGTTTTCATTAGCTGTAAGCCATAATCATCAAAATTAAAAGAAATAAACACATTAAATATTTCACTCTGTATGTAATCAATCTATATAATATATGAGTTTCACTTTCTGAATTGAATTATCGAAATAAATGAACTTTTCCATGATATTCTAATTTATTGAGATGCATTAAAATCAGCACCAAAAATAATATTATACACAAATGACTGAGTGTTAATGGAACTGTGTTTGCATCTTACAGTCTGGCTAATAAACTGCCCTTGACAATATGAGCATGCTATGAGTGAACATCCAGTCATCAAACAGTGTGTCTGCTTCAGTACTGAAGCAGCAGCTGCAATAAAGTAGCAGCATCTCCATCAGTGAAATGCTTTATTGAAAGCATTTAATTGCAGCTCACTTGGTAGTGCTGATGCCCAATAAGCAGAGGCTATATAGTCCTTGCTGCAGCAGCCCTAAATTCAAGTCCAACTCTTTGCTCTGCATATTATTCACCCTCTCAAGCTTTCCCCTTTCCCTATGTCTCTCCAGATGTCCTTTCAAAATAAATGTTAATATAATGTTAATAAATGTTACCATCTAGGTAATCACAGTAATTTTGGTTATTTTCAATGAAAATATTAGTCAATTAACAAAGAAATTCTAGTAAAATTAAAAATTAAATAGTTATTTTACTATTAATTTCTCAGTAATTTTAAATGATTTCTTATTTTTTTTATAGTTTTAAAGTTGAATTTAACAGTTTACTCCCTTAAATAACAGGCAATATTTGTGAAATTACGATACATTTGTGAACGTATTTTAACAATAAATATGTGTATTTCTATTTGTTTTTTTTGTAAAAAAACAGAAATATCGTGGGTTTTCACAGTTACAGTAATTTCATGTTATTTTACATTTGACATGTAAAATCACAGTCTCTTCTTGTAAATTGAATGGTTTTTTAAAAATACAGAAAATATCTGTAAAATAAAAAGTAAAGTTCTGTTATATAACGTATTTTTTTTACAGTGTACGTTCACTCTCATTCTGAAGGTTATGAAACCACTGTCCCTATGATGGTAGGCTTACACACATAATTGACTATTACTGAGCCCACAATCAAATGTTGACTGTCTTTATTTCATCATGGAGAGAATATTAGGATTATAAACAGCTGCATAAGTAGAAATAGACTAATTGTAAATGATGGATGACCATACAAATCATTCCCTGTGTTGCTCAAAGGCCACCAGCAACTTTGTGGGTTTAATCTCTTCTTGTATGTTCTTCAACACATGAATCCAAGTTGTGAATCATTCACCTAATTTGTGTTTGATGATAACATCAATTTTGTGATAATTGGATGTTCAATTGCTAAAAAAGATCCAAGGGAAGCATTAATCTGACCTCAAACAGGAATGTGCACTACAAATATATAACCTAAAAATATAAATACACATGTGCAACAGTATGCGTGTGTGTGTGTGTGTGTGTATGTGTGAGGGTTTGTGTGTGTGTGTGTGCATGCTTTAAGTCACTGCATTTCCACACAGCAGATGGACATTTGCCCATAAAGTAGTCCTGCAAACTGCAAGCATATCTGAATCACACTGTGATTTACCGCTCTCTCCTCCTCTAATGGACATTTACAGGAAACAGCTGCGCACACACACACACACACACACACACACACACACTGGGTGTTGTCTGTTGCCTCAGATTTTGGGAGGCCAACAGTGTGAACACAGTGAGGTTTGTTAACTCCCCTATTCCCGCTTCAACTCTGCATGTCTATAACGCTCCCACTCACCCTGTCTCCCTGACTGTCTTTCTTTAAGTAACTGCTATCCATCATTCTTCTCAGTGGGAATTCATAGCTGGTCTTGTGTTTGGTCTAACGCTATGGATCGTATGAAAGCAATAAAGAAACCAGGTCTCTGTATGTGGTTCTTAAGTTGTATAAGAGGTCAATTGTCATCAAAAGCCATGTCAACTAAGGTTTTGTATCCAAATATAAATTCACCTTGATGATTTTATGAACATTTTCTTAAAAACCTTTCTAAATCCAGGTTATCCACCTGTTTGATTTCTCAACATTTCCAGTTGAAAAACTACCACACAAATGGCAGAGTTGCCACATCTGTCCATTGGCACTTGTAAATCAGTGGCGTAATTGTGAACACATTACAATAACTACAGGAACATGGTTGTGATTAGTGTGATAATAACTTTGTGTTTCTTAGTTGTGAGCCTTTCATTGTTTAATTATGTGGTTCTCCTTTACAGTGTGGAATGTGCACATTTAGTTAATCAAATTTTATTTGTATAGCCCATATTCCCAAATCACAATTTGTCTCATAGGGCTTTAACATTGTGTGACATCCTCTGTCCTTAACCCTCAACAAGAGTAAGGAAAAACTACTAAAAACCCTTTTAACAGGGAAAAAATAACGTTGAAACCTTGAGAGAGAGCCACATGTGAGGGATCCCTCTCCCAGAACGGACAGAAGTGCAATAGATGTCAAGTCTACTATATGTCACGACCCGGCTCATGGTCGGACAAATAAAAGGAACTGCGCAGGTAAAAGTAACAAAAGGATAATTTATTTCCCTAACACAAGGGACCAAAATGACGGCAAAGCAAACCAAGAGAACACAATAGAAAACGAGGGGCTGCGGCGGAGCGGCACACCGCTCTCCCTCCGGAGCCAGGCGATGTCAGGAAGAGACTGAGGCAGGAGGAAGGACCAGCTTAACACAGGTTTGGGAATTGGCCACGCCCACCAGCTCATCACCTGCAGGTTGACAAAGCAGAGGCCACCATACACGCATACACAGGCAGGAGGCCGTCACACCCCCCTCCCTGAAAAACGGGGCCCAACCCCGAACTCGACAATGGCTCCCTCATTATTAAACCAAAACCAATTTTTTTTTTTTTTTTACTTTGCACATATATAGGCTACACATTCTACCTACTATAAAGTTTATTTTCTTCACAAATATATACATTTTACTTACTTTGAAGTTTTACTTTTTTTTTTTTTTTTTTTTTTTTTTTTACACGTATAGAGTTTACGATGTTTAAGGCACACACACAAGGGCACACACATCCGAGGACAGGAACACCAGCTGCTGTTGAGAACCACACAGCTCACTACGCGCATCTTCCACACCCCCACCTCAGCAACCTGGTACCAGTGGGAAGCAATTTAAGAGGGAAGGATGACAGAAGAGGGAACAGGAGCGCAACAGGACAACATCATAACAGCAATAAAGTCTTAGCTCAAACCTCAATCCTGAGGAACGCGAGACAGTGCGTCGGCTACGACGTTTTCCGCACCCTTTATGTGTCTAATATCAAGCCAATGTGACTGTAGAAATAACGACCAACGTATCAGACGCTGGTTAGGACATTGCAGCGAGTTCAAAAACAAAAGTGGGTTGTGGTCAGTGTACACCACTACGGGTACCGCTCCAGAGCCCAAGTACACTTCAAAGTTTCTCAGAGCCCAAACTAAGGCCAGTGCCTCCTTTTCAATCGTTGAATAGTTCAATTGATATGAGTTAAATTTCTTGGAAAAGAAACAAACTGGTTTTTCCAAACCCAACTCATCGGCTTGCAACAAAACGCCACCTACTCCGATGTGACTAGCGTCGACTTGAAGCGCAAAAGGTCGGTCAAACCTCGGAGCGGCCAGGACCGGTGCTTCACACAGCAGAGACTTTATCCTCTCAAACGCCTGCTGACAGAGAGGAGACCACACAAATGGGACACGCATTTTAAGTAGATCAGTTAATGGTGCAACGACTTCTGA
Organism: Limanda limanda; assembly: GCF_963576545.1. Classification (NCBI taxonomy): domain Eukaryota; kingdom Metazoa; phylum Chordata; class Actinopteri; order Pleuronectiformes; family Pleuronectidae; genus Limanda; species Limanda limanda. The sequence goes on along the minus strand of NC_083638.1, from coordinate 32,483,624 downwards.
GAAATTACGGCAAAACCCCCTGTAATACCCCACCAAACCCAGGAACCTCATCAGTTCCTTCTTAGTAGTGGGCGGAGGATAGAACTGGACAGCTCTTATTTTCTCTGCAACGGGACGGACTTTACCCTGACCCACAACCCGGCCCAGGTACGTCACCGTGGCCCGTGCAAATTCGCACTTGGCGAGGTTGATGGTCAGGCGCGCCTCAGCCAAGCGCAGGAACAACGCACGGACACGCTCCACATGAGACGGCCACGAGTCTGAAACCACCACCACGTCGTCCAAATACACAGTGCACCCCTCTAAGTCCCCCAAGACTCTGGTCATGAGCCTCTGGAACGTGGCAGGAGCGTTTCTTAAACCAAAAGGCATAACATTATACGAGAAGAGACCATTTGGTGTAATAAATGCAGACAGGTCACGTGCACGCTCGGACAGCGGAACCTGCCAATATCCTTTCAACAGGTCAAATTTACTCACAAATGCGGCGTGGCCCACTTGGTCAACGCAATCCTCCATACGAGGCAGCGGGAAAGAATCTGGTTTCGTTACAGCATTTAGCTTGCGAAAATCAGTGCAGAACCTGAATGTTTTGTCTGGCTTCGGCACTAAAATGCAGGGAGATGCCCAACCTGAAAAGGAGGGAACAGCAATACAATTATCCAACATATACTTCACTTCCGCATCAAGGGACACACGTTTTTCAGGACTAACGCGGTAAAACCTTTGGCGAATTGGGAGTGCATCACCTACATCTATATCATGTTCAATTACATTTGTTTGAGCAGGAGTGTCACCAAACAGAGATGGGAAGGAACTTATCACTTCAACTAGGTCGGCTTGTTGTGACTCAGACAGATGGCCCAACAGAAGATGTAATTTGTTCAAGGACTCAGAGTTTTTTAAACGACCTTGCTGCACCCCAGCATCAGCGTCGGGCAGACCATCTTCCACCCCGGCAGGCACCGACTGTGGAGGGTAAACCACAGACACTCTACTCACAGAACACACAGGCCGCACAGGCACAGAGGAGGCGGAGACAGCTTCACCTGGAGGGACACGTTCATAGTAAGGTTTCAATAAGTTGACATGACACATCTGGACACTCCGTCTACGATCAGGCGTAGCAATGATGTAGTTATGTTCAGACGTTTTTTTCTTTATTTCATAAGGACCTCCATACTTCGCCTGAAATGGAGAAGTAATGATGGGAAGTAACGCCAAGACCCGGTCCCCCTCACTGAACACACGCTTCTCAGCCCTCCGGTCATACAGTGTCTTCATCTTACTCTGTGCAGTACCCAAGTTTTTCTTTGCCAATACCCCTGCAGCATACAACCTATGACGGAACCCATTTACATAATCAAGTACGTTTTCTGGTGGAGCAGCATCCTTCCATTGCTCGCACAAAAGATCCAGAGGGCCGCGCACAGTGTGCCCAAACACCAAATCGTTGGGACTGAACCCTGTGCTCTCTTGGGACACCTCCCTCGCCGCTAACAGTAACCAGGGCAACCCCTCCTCCCAGTCTCCGTCCAGTTTCACACAATATGTACGTAACAACGACTTCAGAGACTGGTGAAAACGCTCCAGGGCCCCCTGACTCTGAGCGTGATATGCCGATGCTTTATTGTGTTTAACCCCCAACTGTTTCAAAACTTGTGAAAACAGGTGAGAGGTGAAGTTTGATCCGCGGTCAGTTTGAATCACCTTCGGGATACCGAATATAGCAATGAACTGGGTCAGGGCGCGCACCACAGAACGCGCTGTGATCGTGCGTAAAGGATACGCTGCCGGATAACGGGTGGTTTGACACATGACCGTAAGCAAATAAACAGCACCCGACTTGGAACGTGGCAACGGACCCACACAGTCTATAATAAGGTGTTCAAATGGCTGACCCACAGCCGGAATCGGAAACAGAGGAGCTGGTTTAATCACCTGATTTGGCTTCCCCGCAAGTTGACAGGTATGACAGGTTTTCACATACTCAGACACATCCCTCTTTAATTTAGGCCAAAAAAAATGTTTCAGCACTCGGTTGTATGTTTTTCTCACCCCCGAGTGACCCGAGTCATCATGGGCCCGGCGAAGCACCGTCTCCCGGAGCTTCGAAGGCAGGACAATCTGGAGGACGGGATCCCCTACAAAATCGTCCCCGTGAGGCACCCATTTTCTCATGAGCAATCCCTTCAACAGAAAGTAACAGTGAGAGTCGTTCTTTACCTCCGACGCAGGCAACACCATGTCAAACAGTCCCTTCAGGGACGCGTCGGCTCGCTGTTCACTCTCCAACTCTTCCTGCGTAACTGAAAGGGAAACATCAGACAGGGAGAAACACCACCCATCTACTGCCTCACCATCACCCACGCCACACTCAGGCGGCTCTGGTGGAGAATGTTGGGACATAGACCGCGTCACCGCACACGCTGTGAACACTTCGGGGAAACTTATTTCATCCTCATCAGGCTGCTTCCTCACCAGGGGAACTGAGGAAACCACTGGAGACGGGGCCACATCACCCCACACACGCTCACCTGCAGCACCGTTACCCAGGATCAGAGTGACCCCCTCAACAGGCAGCGCCGGCCTCACACCCACAGCTATCTCGCCCTGGAAGAGATCAGAGTGTAATGTGATTTTGTGCAGAGGGACTTGCAAAACATTCATTTCCATACCTACAACAGGCACCCAACAACCTGTGTGAGTCTCAGCGGAAAAAGGCAGCACAGAAGCCTGAATGAAGGAATCAAAGGCCGCTGTGTCGCGCAGTATTTTAACTGGCACCTTCAACCTGCCCCCCACCAGAGAAACATGGCCACCCACATTTGTCACGACCCGGCTCATGGTCGGACAAATAAAAGGAACTGCGCAGGTAAAAGTAACAAAAGGATAATTTATTTCCCTAACACAAGGGACCAAAATGACGGCAAAGCAAACCAAGAGAACACAATAGAAAACGAGGGGCTGCGGTGGAGCGGCACACCGCTCTCCCTCCGGAGCCAGGCGATGTCAGGAAGAGACTGAGGCAGGAGGAAGGACCAGCTTAACACAGGTTTGGGAATTGGCCACGCCCACCAGCTCATCACCTGCAGGTTGACAAAGCAGAGGCCACCATACACGCATACACAGGCAGGAGGCCGTCACATATATATCAAGCAGTCCTGCTGTAATCATAGTCTATGGTCAGCAGCCAGCAAGATTATGATCCACCATCAAGATCGGAGGCCACTATAGTCGACCCTACAGTCATTGTCCACTGCGGCCAATTAGGATCCATCATCAGCTGCCACCTCGGTCGTGGTCCACCACCATTATCAGATGCCAACAAGATAAAGGATCCGCCATTATTATTACGATCAGCCAGCACGATACAGAATACGCCAAACTGGATCCACCATTCGATCTCTGATACGCGATCCACAGATCATAATCCATGATTTGGCCACAGCTGCTGCCCTGGATCTGTGAGCGATAAGGCAAAGGGACTCCGGGGAAGGGGTCAAGTCAGAAACATGTATTGATGAGATATGAATTACTTTGATGTGATAATGATTTGAGAAGAGAAAGGAGAAGCTGGAAAGAGAAGCTCCATGTGTCATGTGTCCCCCGACCTTCTAGACCTAAAGCAGCATAACTAAGAGCAGGTCTAAGACCAGCCATATTATTAAGGGCCTTGAAGGTGAAGAGGAGAATTTTAAATTATTTTCTAGATTTAACCGGAAGCCAGTGGAGCGAAGATAATACTGGAGAAATGTGGTCTCTTTTCTTGGTTCTCTTCAGGACACGTGCTGCGGCATTTTGGACAAGCTGCAGAGTCTTTAACGACCCACTGCTGGAGCCTGATAATAATGAATTACAATAATCCAGTCTGGATGTAACAAAGGCGTAGACTAGTTTTTCTGCATCTTTTTGCGAAAGGACATGTCTGATTTTTGAGATACTACACAAGTGGAAAAAAGGTGGTCCTAGAAATTTGTTTTAAGTGTGAATTAAAGGCACAAATCAGGATCGAAGATCACTCCCAAGTTCCTGACTGTTTCATTGGAAGCAAGGGCAATGTCGTCTAGCGCAGCTATATCATTAGATAATGTATCTCTAAGGTGTTTAGGGCCAAGTATTATAACCTCCGTTTTATCTGAGTTTAATAAGAGAAAATTGCGGGTCATCCAGGTTTTTATGTCCTCGAGACATGCTCGAAGTTTAGTTAATTGATTACTTTGTTTAGGTTTTATTGACAAATATAACTGGGTGTCATCCGCATAGCAGTGGAAATTTACTGAGTGTGTCCTGATAATGTTTTCTAGTGGAAGCATATATAATGAGAATAAAATTGGGCCGAGCACAGACCCCTGTGGAACACCATGGTTAACTTTGGTGCGAACAGAGGACTCATCATTAATTTGCACGAATTTGAAGCGATCAGAAAAATAGGATCTAAACCAGTTTAGGGCGGTTCCTTAAATGCTAATTAACTGTTCTAGTCTCTAATAAAATGTGATGGTCAATCGTGCCGAATGCTGCACTGAGATCTAACAGAACGAGGACAGACACAAGTCCCTGATCTGAAGCTATTAGAAGGTCATTAGTGACTTCTGCCAGGGCTGTCTCTGTGCTGTGATTGGCTCTAAACCCAGGCTGAAAGTCTTCATATATATTATTTTCCTGGAGAAACTCACACAGCTGATTGGCTACAACTTTTTCTAAGATTTTAGACAAGAAGGGGAGGTTAGATATCGGTCTGTAATTGGCTAAAACCTCTGGGTCTAGGGTGGGATTTTTGAGAAGGGGTTGGATTACTGCTATTTTAAAGGATTGTGGTACATAACCTGATGATAATGACAGATTGATTGTGTTCAGTAATGAACTATCAATTAGCGGCAGAATTTCTTTAAGTAATTTTGTAGGAATGGGATGTAAGATACAGGTTGTTGGTTTAGAACCTGAGATTATTTTGGTAAACTGATCACGGGTGATCAGAGAGAAGCTGTCTAAGTAATGGGAAGGATTCTCAGCCGTTTCTGAGATCTCTGTTGTTGGGTGGATATTAGTGCCAATTGAGGGCAGGAGACGGTTGATTTTATTTCTAATAGTTAGAATTTTATCATTAAAAAAGGTCATAAAGATATTGCTATTTAGGGATCGAGGAATACTGGGTTCGGTGGAGGTGTGACTCTCTGTCAGCCTGGCTACAGTGCTGAAGAGAAACCTGGGGTTGTTTTTATTCTCTTCTATTAGTTTTGAATAATAGGCAGCTCTTGCTTTGTGGAAAGCCTTTTTATATTCTTTAACACTACTCTTCCAGTCTAGGAGATTTTCAACACGGTTGCTGGAGCGCCACTTCCTTTCTAGTTTTCTGGATACTTGTTTTAACTCATGTGTCTTGGAATTATACCACGGAGCTAATGTACTATGTTTTACATGTTTCTTTTTTAGAGGGGCTTTTGAGTCTAATGTTAATCATAATTAGTCTGCAGAGCTATTGACGAGATGGTCACTCTCACACTCAGAAAAATAAACTAGGGCATGTGTTTGATTAGTTAACTACAATTATGTTTAAATTAAATTAATTACTCGGGTTTATGTTCATTAAATTACTCGTTCTTGTTTGATGTACAAGACTCAAATACATTTCTGATGAATATAATTCAATCATGTCAACCTAATGAGAATGAGGTCCTTCAACACAATGAATCCGAAATAAGTTCAGCTATTGCGCATGCGCTGTGCCCACCGGATACAGATACATTTCGAATAGGCGGAAGTGGAACGTTACATGGATGTTTACCAACTGACCAGCCCCTGCAACTCTCACCTGCTCGTTTGGCATCGTTGATATTAAGGTGAGTAATTCAGATATATTAATTTATTTAGTTAAACAGGGTAAGTAATACATCGTAGTTAATCGACATGAGTGAGACATATCTCAGTTAGTCCCTCGTGTTTCTCACTGTTAGTGCTAGCTTAACTTTGCTATGGCTAGGTTTTATTTAAGTGTGTGTGTGTGTGTGTGTTTCTGTGTTCAACACGAGCGAGTCCGGGGGGTGACAGGAGGTAGTCACGGTAAACGGTAGTGTCCAGAGATGCTTAAGTTATAACACTTATGGGCGGAGCTGTGTAATGTGGACGGATGACTGGGACGGCGTGTCTCTACGGGGGGGGGGACACGGAGCTGAAATGAACTGAGTTCACGTACATTAGGGCAATAACATATAGAGGCTCGACTGTGTGATGTATGGTCGCTTTAGTTTCTTGTCTCCTCTCCTCTGCACTAAGTGTCATCGCGGTTGGGGCTCAGCCCCCCCCCCACACACGGAGCGGAGGAGAGAAGACAGCGCTGGAGAGTTGATGACTGACAACTACACTATTTATATGTTACTGTAAGTTACTGTAAAAGCCGTCACGATTAAACAACCAATAAGAGTAATAAACAATGGCATCTAATATGAAAAACCTTAAGTAACATTCTTCACATTTCAGTGTATGTTACTATATCTATTGTAATACTTAGCCCATTTACAATAGGAATATTACTGATGTTTTAACTTTTTTAAACGATTTCTCTTTTTACCAGAAATACATCAAAACATAAAGCAGTGTCCCCATGCCTTGAGATGTGTATGGTCCTCCTCAACAATACATGGTAAGTTAATATTTGTACACATCATTGTTTATCTGTTCACTATTTGGCATGCAGCATGGTCCAGGAGTTTATCCACCCTTGTTTGTCCCCCTAGCCTGTAGTTGGATATTTTGTATTTGAGAAACATGGTATATTTATTTGTATCATTTGCTAATACATTTGTTTTTCTTCTTTCAGTGACCTGTATGTGGCAGTGCAAACATTGTGTTGCTAAGAGAGTAGAAGGTACAAATTACTAAAACATTATAATTAGTGCTGTGAAACGATTAAAATATTTAATCGCGATTAATCGCATTTATGTCATAGTTAACTCGCGATTAATCGCAAATTTTTATCTATTCTAAATGTCCCTTCATTTATTTTTTTTCCATCATTTTCTTTTCGTTTTAATGCTCTTATCAACATGGAAAAGTGGATTGGCTTGCTTTACGCAAATGTTTTATTTTATTGAAAAACAACATTGCCAAACAGGGCGGTACAAAAGAAAATGATAAAGTGCACATTTCAGGTAAACTTGGACTCAGCCTATAGTGCAGTTAAACCATGGCTTAATATTAAAAAAAATTCAAGTTTGCTGTGAACATAGCAGTCAGGCCTCTTATTTCAGAAACAATGAACCATAACAGTTAGGTTACCAATAAAAGGTAAGCCTACTACTTCTTTGCTTTTAGCCAGCTACTCAAACAGACAAGCAACAAAATAACAAACAAACAAAATACACAGGCAAGTGTCGGCCTACTTTGAAATAAATTAAACACAGAACTTTGTAGGGCTATTTGAATCCTCCCCATGTTTGTGGAAAATGTATGAAATAAGAAGTACCCTATTTTTAAATAAATAAAACCATATAGCTGCAGCCTAATAGTGTAACGTATTGGGTTTATGTTTATGTTTGGTTTTGACGTATGTTCAGTTAAACACTGTGTTGAAGGAGCGTTCTGATGTCTGAGGGTCAGTGAAGGGGTCGGGGTGGAACATGTGACTGTTTGGACCAATAGGATGGGGTTGTTCTGGGATCGGGGCTCAATGAGGAAGTGAAGTGCTGTTGATGTGTGCGAGTGAGAAGTGCAAATGTCCGTGTAGAGGATTATAAAAGCTACTAAACCACGAAGAAGTTCCGTGTCCTGTGGAAGCAGGGACGCTACAATAGCTTAAAAATATATATTTTAGTTGGCGAAATATTAAAACAAAAAGCGAGAGCAGGTCAGACTGGATCCGAACACAGATACTGAAGCTGCAGCTGCATCTCTGCTTTAACTCGCGTTAAAAAAATTACAATGGGTTTGCGTTAACGCCGTTAATAACGCGTTAAACTGACAGCTCTAATTATAATGTACATCATCATTATGGAAGAGGCCAACATTATCTGTGCATATGTTGAGTATTTGCCTTTGGGGCTCCTGAGACCAAAGTATTATCAACCACACAAATACCATGCTCAAAACTTGCAGATGGCTGCAGAATTGTTTTTTTAGTACTTCTGCCTAAAATTCAGAATATTTTCAGAATTGGTTCCCTATTTTTCCACAGGATGATGCAATACATACAAGACGAGCATGCATCCTGAAGTCCTTGTGCATCTACCTGAACGAAGACCATGGACACTCAAGGAATATATGGTTAGTTGCCTATAGTAGGTGTTACAAAGTAGCCATAGACCAGTCTGAGAGGGCACATATTTACTTACTTCATTACATTTTAAAGGACCTAAAACAATATTATTAACCATTTTAATTTATATTGTACTGAGTCAGGCAGGTACCATTCATGCACACTCATAAATTAAAACACAAATGAACAGAACGCAGCATTAAGATAAAGGAAGTCTTCATTGATCACCAGATGGGTTCAGTTCAAATCAAAAATGTATCCACGTATTTATCTCTGTCCAAAAGGCATCACATTTTATTCAAGCAGCTCCTTTTGATCATATTGGCAATGGTTTATAATCTAATGATTCTGCATCTCACACCATAACCAGTCTCTGGTTACTGTAGCAGCAGTACTGTGTGTATGTGTTAGCAGCAGACCTGCAGCTGTGTTTGGGTATAGAAGTGCCTACAAAATATAATTATCATATATATATATTTAAATAAACAGCTGTAATGCTGCATTGAACGCTAATGGTCAGCTTTGTGTTACCTAACGCAGTGCAAAATAAACTGCAGGTTGATATGGTTCTTAGGAAATGGCCGCCCAGTTTTATGCAGTGCTCTTGAAGTAGTTGATCCATATTCTCTCATAGCTGCTGAAGTCTGTAGCTCTTTTATAGTGATTGTTGGTCTCTGTCTTACTCTCTCCCTAGTTTTCAAATGAATGCTTTCAGTGCTTACTGGGGTGTCCAACCTTAGATTTCATTTTGTACCATTTTTTTAATGTATGCATCTGAATCACTTCTGTACCTCATCCTCATAAAACTTCTAATGTTTGTTTTACAATTGACAATTTTATGATCAGCAACTAGCATAATTAACTTTGTCTAGACTCAGATCAAATGTATTTATTGTGATATTTTACTTCACAGAACATAGACACTGAAGCCAACACTTCCATTGGGAAAACTGTGATGGGAGTGTACGTCATAAAGGAGGTGGGTGCGGAGCCTGAAGATGAGCCAGAGGACATTGGTGTCCTGATTGAGGGTATGGATTGCCTGTGCTCTGCTCTTTGAAGAAGACTGATAGAAGCCCGGTGGACTAGTGGCAGAAACTTGGACTATGAGCAGAAAAGGTCTCTGGTTCGACTCCACGGAGAAACAACAAAAAGACGAAGCTGGATTGATCTGTCCAAAAATCCAAGAGGATTCTCCCTACCCTGTCTAGTGCCCCTGAGCAAGGCACCTTACTCCCATAACATCTGCTCCCCGGGCGCCGTACATGGCTGCTCACTGCTCTGTGTGTCCTGCACCAGATGGGTTAAAAGCAGGGGTTAAATTTCCCTACAATTGCATGAGTGTGCTTGTGCATGTGTTTGGGACAAACAAATATATCTTAATCTGTATCTTAATGTTAATATATATGATTTCTTTGTTTTTCGTTTTGAAATTTCAAAATTTGAGGTACATTTTTTTTCAAAGAGACTATTTAATTTAGTTTGCGCAATGGACTGAGACTGTTGTTGAAGATTGTTGTCTCAGGTTGAAAGGTCTCCTACCTTTGTGTGTGGATGGAGCAGACACAGAGCATTGTTTTTGAACACACATCTACACAGATGTTACTACATGGACAATTGTGGCTTTTCTGTGAGTGGAGCAGTTTTACTTTCACACAATGAATGCCTTCTCTTAAATGTTCAATAGAATAAATACACCAGTACTGTTTATAGACTCCTTTAAAATGTATTATTTGTATTTTATTTTGTTTTGGCAGTGCACGACACGTGTTAATTCAGTGTTTAAAATGGTGTTAAAATGCAAATTGTTGTTGTCATGCACACATAATTGTATTATGGGCCAAGAATATTTGGTGGTTTTCAATGTCATTTTATTGCATTTTTATAAATGGGTTCAAAAAGTTGAATTGTTGCATAATAAAAAAAATAAAAATAAAATGTCAAATGGTTATGTATGTTGTCCTGTTTTATGTATGTTAGTGAATATTTGGTAATTTAATTCAAATGAATGTAACACTAATTAAAACAACAAGATTGACATTAGTATAGCAGACAAAACCTACATTAGTTCATTCAACAAGACTGAATTGTGTTGCACTTAAGTGTTTGACCAAGGAAAACTAAACCTAAATGAATTAGACTAGACGAAGTAGCTACAAACATTTTAATTCAATTAAAAGCATATTAGTTGAATGAACATATTCAAATGATATTCCATCCACACGGTGTTCAAGTAACACAATCAAGATAGACTGATATAACTTGATTTGTTTAGATGGAATATAAGTGGCAAGATAAAATTACGTTCACCCAACGAATTATTTATTTGAGTGAATGAAAACAACACTAATTAAAACAACAAGATTGACATTAGTATAGCAGACAAAACCTACATTAGTTCATTCAACAAGACTGAATTGTGTTGCACTAAAGTGTTTGACCAATGTAAACTAAACTTAAATGAATTAAACTAGACTAAGTAGCTACGAACATTTTAATTCAATTAAAAGCACATTAGTTGAATGAACATATTCAAATGACATTCAACCCTCACATCTATGTGATGTTCAAGTAACACAATCAAGATAGACTGATATAACTTGATTTGTTTAGATGGAATATAAGTGGCAAGATAAAATTACGTTCACCCAATGAATTATTTTTTTGTGTGCAGTGGAGCTAGGGTTTTTAATGAGCCCTCTTGTTTTTTTTCACTGGACATGAGGCAATCCAGAGCATTACATTACAAGCCAAGGGAGATCTGTGCATCATCTCTCCCACACATTGTGTGTCGGAGGCCAGAAGAAAGATATTTCACAGGGCAAAGAAGTTTGAGAAATACATATTCTAACAATCTCTTTTTTTACAAAATTTGTGTTTCTAATCAATATAAAAGTCAGTATAATGTTGCAGGATATTATGATGTGTCATGAAGAGTTACCAGGCGACACCAATTCCATGTTCCATCCCCTAAAAGCCTAATATTTAGAAGTGGTTAGTGGACTTTTTGTATTGTCTCTCACTGCAGATGGGAGGTGACGTCATGGACCAGCTGCTCTGCATCCTGCGGCGTTGGAATACAGACCAGGAGTGTGTTTTGCATGAGTCTGTTGTCCATTGACCAGCAGAATATTCTGACTGTTTCTGAGGAGGAGTGCAGGGAATTCAAACCTGCCATTCTGCAACCGTGCAACCAGGTTGACTGTCCCCCAACCTGGGAGACTGAACCCTGGCAGCTGGTATTGACTTTTCTGTATTTGTGTGTGTGTGTGTGTGTGTGTGTGTGTGTGTGTGTGTGTGTGTGTGTGTGTGTGTGTGTGTGTGTCCATCGTATTTGACTGCATATAATAAAACTTCTTTCCTACTTCTTTCTTCTTTTGATTCCCAGTGCTCCCAGTCATGTGGTGGGGGTGTCCAGATGCGAAAGGTTTACTGTAAGCAGCTGTTGTCCACAGGGGCCTTTAGGAGGTTGGGAGAGAGATCCTGCCGGGGCCCCAAACCTGCCACAGAGAGAGGTTGCAGCAACACTGACTGTCTGCCCTACACGGCAGGAGGAGAATGGGGAAAGGTGAGTACGGTTTGGTTGCATGGGGCCAAATAAACCCATTTTTTAAGAACTTTAGTGTACTCTGGGGTATAAACTTTTGCCATTGACGATACCAAACTTTTTTGTCAGTGTTAACCTTTGAAAGAGAGGAGAGCCAAAAAGCCCAAAGCAGCGTGTACTGTCATATCCTATCAGCACTGCATACGATTATGAGTATAAACTGCTAGACAAAGAAGGCATGGTTCACAAGAAGATTTTAGACAAAGGGGAAAAGATACATCTCATGAATGTCTTAACATTTGTATGAAAGCCTTCCATTTGTCCACTGTCAGCTCATGTTAAATTGCTGAATATCTGTGATGTTCTGTGTCTTTCCTAAAAAACACATAGAGTACTTGACTCATGACAACAAAGACTTCTCTACAGGTGTGATCATTTGGCGACCTGAAGGGGGATGAGGGGGATGCCATCAAAATGACCCAAAAATGAGTCTCCCCTGATAACCTGTCAATTCTGCAATCACCTCGCAGCTATTCCCCCACCCCCCATGTGAGAGAGTGCTACATGTGCAGAGAGAGAATATGTGTGTGCTACTAAAACATGTGCTGCCCGAAATAGCAGGATCTAAAGTTCTTTTAAACAAAATAGAATCAAAAAGAAGAGCGGGGTGGGCGATCTTTGCCTCGCTCTTCCTCTCTTCCACACAACCACACTCCATTGTCTGTCATTTAGATTATCCACCAGCAGAACTTGCATCGGTGGCCTTTAAAAAACGATTTGGCTATATTTGCCAGGCAGGATTCGGCTTCAAGTCAATATTTTCTGTTGTGCACATTCACGCAACATGTCAGTACTGCAGAGGTGTTGTCCTTCGGACCCACTTGGCCACTCTGGTCTAAAAGTTAATCATCTGGAGAAACACTCTCAAGTAATACTGTGGCAATTGCCGATGCAACCGGGGTTTTAACAAACACAGCCAGAGACAAACATGTTGCTTTTCAGCGTACTTGTTTTCTTTTATAAAAGAGCAAAAATAAATCAGACTAAACATAAGTTGTCCCACACATAACCCTTTTAGGTTTCTTGCTCAGCTCAGATTTAGATCTGTCTCTGTGTTTGTGTCTCCTTCCCATGTGTTCCTGGCAGCTCCACTGCTGCCTTTTGAATCCAGGGAGAGTTTGGTGGCCAACTGGTATCAGCTGTGCCATCACCTCACCCTGGTTCACCTGGAGGTGCTCACTGAGCCACCTCCATGCCCACAATTACTTTTGTCCATGCACCATTAAATTATTTTGCTTGGGCAATCAATTCACTGCTGTGATATATAGCATAGATTTGTCATTACAGTAGTAAGTAACTCAAACTGATTATTTAAGGTTGTGTTCTATTTAAATTTACCCAATGTGAGATGTGTCTGAATTTATATGGTAGAAATGTTCAAGCGGTCATGCAGGGAGATTTGTGATTTATCTTCTACACAATTGTTTCTCCTACAGTAATTTTTCTCATGACAAATTATATTGTAATGACTAAGATGTGTATGAAATCTTACTGTAGTCAATAAGTGTACATACATTTTCTACCCTGAAGAATTTTTCACATGAATGCTGAACAGTTATGGAGTGTACAATTCATGTTCTGTGCCATTGTTCCATGAGTATCCTGTGCTTTTTTCAGCAATAAATGTTCAAAATCCTTCTTTTATCTTAATAGTAATAATTCACTGTCAATCAATCAATCAATCAATCAATCAAATTTTATTTGTATAGCCCACATTCACAAATAACAATTCGTCTCATGGGGCTTTAACATTGATGACACCAATCACTGTCAATGATTTGGTGTCATCAAGTGGTGAGATTGCAAAATCATTCCCACTTATTTCACTTATCTTTCACTCTGCAGTGCTCAATGTCCTGTGGGTTGGGGATCCAGCGGAGGGAGCAACGATGTCGCCAGTTGACAGCCGTGGGCCACCAGGTGACACTGGACAGGGAGCTGTGCTCAGGATTACCCTCCCCCCCTCTTGTGCGAGCGTGCCGCATGATGGCCTGTCCCAGTAAGAGTTCATTCAAATACTTAATCATATATTTGTCCTCTTTGTTGGGGTTGATATACTAAGGAAGGCAAGTATGTTTATGACTGATAATCATTTAAACAGCTCGTTTTGGTTTGTTTGGCAATATGGTTGCAATTACCTTTGAGCTGATGTGGGTTGACTGTGTAAAATAAAATAGTTGTGAATGAAGATAAGATTTGGTATTGACAGTGTACATACCCACAGTTTCATTGAACTTTTAGAAGCATGGTTGAAAAGCAATGACTTGAATGTAAACACACTTCCTATGACTGTGGGGCTGGTCTTGCTTTCCCGTTGTGAGTCTGTGCGTGTACGATTTCATGGTAATATGTGGTCCTACAGACACTACAGCCACCATAGAGTCCTTTGTCAACTATGCGATATACATTCAAAAAATGTTGGGCCTCATTTACAAACAGTATGTACACACAAATCTGTGCTTAAACTGTGCGTACAAACGTTCGAGGCACAAACCTGGGATTCATCAATATGTTCCAGTGCGTTCTTGTGCTTATGCACAAATGATGAAGGCCCGGCTGTCCCCTAAAGCTCCAAAAGTGTTTTGTGGACTCAAACACTTCCACTCCCTATTATTGTATTGTCAGGTCAGAGGGGGAGTCAGAATGAAGCAGATTCTGACAGAGACTCTGACACAGGACGACTGGACCTTTAATGTGCATTTGTCCTGAAGCAGCGGTGTTATAATAATTCAGCAGAGTCCACGTCCACGTCGCGATGCATCTAGGAGAATTGTCCACAGCTCTAGTGCTCAGCTCTGTGCAGTACAGAGCATTCACCTCCTCAGTTATTGCAGCCCAGGCTTCATTTTAAAACATTTTCCCTGTACGCAATTGTTTCCTTTTCTGCTGTTGTGAGATTCTTGTGTCTTTTACCTTTTTGGCCCCTATCCCATAACAACTCAACTGTTCAGCACACAGCTTTTACACTGTAGAATTTTGTAGGGAGGCGGTGGCTGCATAACTTCTATGCAGGAAAAACCCTGATCTAAGAATGTTGTAAAGGCTATAGATTGCTAATCTAATAATGCAACAATGGTTACAGAGTACTCCTCTAATTATGGAGTTATGATATTGTCTCCACATCTAATAATGCAGCATGGCTACAGAGAACTTGGCTAATACTGTAGAAATGACAATTGAACGGTCATGGGTCCGAACATCAACTCTTTGACAGGCTGTGTGGCTGGGGTCATCATTCACACAATCTCTGGTTCCCGTAAACTCAAATCTGTCTGATGGGAGAGCTCAGAACTACTGACTAAAGATACACAGATCTGCTAATCTCCCAAACCTTAAAATTATTGGCTTATTTAGAAAAGTCTCCATTTAGAACCAGATTTGGAGGCCCCCTCTCTTACAAATGATAAGGTTGCCTACTTAAGTGTCAATATGTTGCACTTAAATCTAAAATGACAGATACACATTAGAGTGAATCTTTCTTAAAACTCATTCCTAGATTTTGTCCACTCAATCCAGAGTTATTGGCTTGTTCTCAGTGACATCAGGTCTCTATAAGGCCAGAGCCTCATTATACATTCCCACAGGCATAGTGTTGGAATGCGTATACAGGAGGAAGGCGATCACCCCTTGGGCAGTACTCAATGTATCCACCCCATCACAGGGTCTCACTTCATCAACTTATCAACAGATCCTGTTCTCTCTTTTTACATGAATCATTAGACGACAAAAGGGTTCCCTTCGGAAACCGAGCCAAACGTACCTTCATTTTCGAGGCGAATATTGTGGTCTGTATGCAGGCAGCTCACAAGTGTGTGCAGTCCCTATATGTGGGAATGAGATTAGAAAATTGAGTTCAGCAGCTGTTCATTTGGTGTTGATGAGTTCACATAAAGACTTTGGCCAAGCTACAGGAGGGAGTTCTCTTCCACTGTCTGCTCATTCATATCCACTGTGTGCATGTGAACTACATGCACACAAACTTGTTCCAACATTGGGAGAGCCACCTCTTAAGCTGATTCTGTAATGCTGCATGAGTCCCTTTAACTCACCACAGCTGGGACACAGACTGTGAAACACATTTACAGATTGAATGCCTTGCAAATGTCACGGTGACTCCTGAGAGTCACAGTCCAAGTGTACTTCATGAAATGTTCTCTCCAGCTGCTGCTCCGTGCTCTTTCTCACAAACACTATTGGCTAATTAGGATTGAGGTGAAGGCCAGGTCAGAGCTAAGATGGTATAATGCTATATATATAATTTCTTAAACCTTCCAAAGCCAACAACTGAACAATTCCACCCACTTTAAGCAGTGATTGCTGAACAGTGCAGTGGTGAGAAAAGAGCCATGGTTTTCACCTCTCTCCCTAACTACTTCCACACTGCACAACACATCACATGTGTTATGTTTACTCCTTGCATCCACATTACTTTATTATTATTACTTTTTATTTTTGGCCCCTCTTGAAAGCTTTCTGGTCCCATTTTAGTTTTAAAGGTTCAGGGTTGGAGCTGTAAAAAATGATGCAGATGCCCACCTTTGCATCCTGATTGGCCCTTATCAGGCACGACTCAACTACCAGTGGTGAATACTAACACTTTCTGTCAGTATCAGCTCCAACCTCGTAGTTCAAAGAACAAGTGGCATAAGTCCTTTGCTGAGACCTTCAATCCAGGACAGAAAAAGAGAATACTGTTGGGGTCAAAGGTCAATACTGAACTCCTTTTTTACATTTACATTTTACAAACATGATTGGCTTTGCTGTTGTAAATTCTGCTCAGTCTAATACCTCACTGCTGTCTCACCTTGCTTAACCTTCTTTATCTCAACACAAATATTCAGGGAAAAGGAGGTAAGTGTCCACTCTACTGGCAGACTGATGAAGTCAGTGCTCAGCAGGCCTATCCATCGAGCAATAATCACCATGGCCTTGAACTGCTCTCCCATTTTTCAAACCATATTTAAATTAAGTAACTTACCCCAGACCTTATCTTACAATATTTTATTTTAGTTAGTGATGTCAGATGTATTTTGTGTTTCACATTTAGCCCAGTTATTCCACAGGAGGGAAGTGGGAAGGTCTTGTTTGCATTTTCTCATAGTCTAAGTATGACCATCAATCAGTATGGTTTACAATAATCATTACTCACACTGACCCAAACTGCTCCCATTTGTCAGGAGTTATTCTGTGTTATGCCTTTCGTTGATGTAACAGTGCACAAATAAAGGTGTCACCCTGCCTGGCCTTCGTCCATCCATAAACTGCACTCTACGCTGTAATAAATACTGAAGGCCTCCTTGTTGACGTAAAATGTTTTCCACCTTACCAAAGGTTGGATAAATTATTGTATGTTTGTGACCAATGGCTCTTGCCACTGAGTACGACCTCTGAGAGAATGTAGTCCTGTTGTGAGGATGGACTCTCTGCAAAATCCTGTAAGCTCTAATTTTATTTTAATGTGACTTTTTCTCATCTCTTTTTAGTGCAGGGGATTCTATGTGTGAAAAACAGTTGTTAGCATAATACAGATGGAATTTACAAGAGCCAAAATCAACATTTTTGTGGGAGAGGTACACCAGAGAGGTGCACTGTATTCGTTATCTAGCCTACTTATTAATAAATGAATACAAATATTGAGAATTGACTGGTGAACTGTAAAAAATAACTACAGACTTGAATAATATTCAGTATAGTGTGTTTATACACATATTTTTCTCATGCCAATTTTTTTATCAACCACCTGATTAAACATTTTACACACATACACATCCACAGTCAAAGTGATTCTGAATAGCGGCAGTCAGTTTAAGGTGTGGGACACACACAGGCTTCAAGAGGACAAAGAACTCTCTAAAGGCTTTTGGGCAACGTGGGGGGAAAAAATCGAACCCGTTCAAAAATGTTGCTGATTGACTATTCTGTTTTGCCCCTAATCTTCCCCCTCCCCCTAACCTTAACCATGTTAAATGACATGAGGAAATCTGAAGCAGATGAGGAACAAATTCATGGTGTTGCATGAGATCACAGCTCTAGAGTTGACTAAATTGTATTCGGTATCTTGTTTGTTGAAGCATGTAACTGCATATAAAAGCAACAACAAATTTTGATTAAAAAGATGAGATAAAGTGTCGTACTTGGTGACATGAAACGTTTTTTCTTAACCTTCTCAAAGTGCATTTAATTTTTTTACAACTTAGATACGTTTATTTAACTTACCTCTATTAACTCTAGTTTACACAGTATGTTTGACATTTTAGAGGTAACCGGGAAGGGGGCTTGTTTTTCTGTTGTTAAGGACTTCTTTCTCAATACAAATACAGACCTTTGCATAAAAAAATTACCCTCTTTTTCTTTAACAGAACACAGCAAAGATTGGAGGCACAAAGACACTCAGAAGGTTCCAGTGAAGAACCAAGTGGGACATCCAACAAAGGCCCGGGGCTATAAGAGTGGGGTTAAACGGTGTCCCATGCTAATGGGTAAGCACCACATCTACGTCCAGACCCACAAGGAGAAACGCATCCATTTGACTGTTGGTGGCCATGCCTACCTTCTACCTAACACCTCCCTGGTCATCAAATGCCCTGTCAGAAAGTTTCCGAAAGCATACATCCGCTGGTTGAAAGACGGACGCCCCATACCCAGCTCCAAACGCCTGGGCATCACCAAGTCGGGCTCTCTAAAGATTCACTTTTTGACAACAGAGGACATTGGGGTGTACAAATGTGTCACTGGACCCGCCTCAGATATCTTCACCCTTCAGCTGATAGGTGGTAACATCATGACAACTGGGAGACTGTCTACTACCACTCCTGGTCCCAACAGGGAGGGAATGTTGCCTAGTTGCCACAGTCACTACTCAACCTTGAATCCGTACAGGCCCGTCAGTGTATCTCTTTTGCCCCTTGGTGTCCAGGAAGTATCGCTGCAGCCGCGGTTGAAGGAGAGGCTGATAAATATCACCCTGCAGGCTGACAGAGGAGAGATACAGCAGGAGCAAGCTTCAGAGCTCATTTCCTCACTGCTGACCCACATGTCTGCTGCCATGCTCTGGACCCGGATTCCACAGGGAGGGGTGCAAGCTAAAGGTAGATGGCAGAGTGTGTTTAACATTAAATTCTCTTTTTACACCACCTTTCGGTGGCTTCCATCTAATTATATTGATGAATTTGAATTATAATGATTATAAAACTTTTTATAAAGCATTACATTATATTACATTTAATTGTGGTGTGGGCGTGCACTTTACGACTTTATTTATGTAGGACTTTTATTTTCCCTTTTATTTCAGCACATCAGATGATGACAAACTGTATCGTCCTCAGATTATAACTGTTTATACAGTAAATCAGACATGTTATCCCATACATGTTATGATTGAGAGGATGCCAGTCTTTCTTTTCTCTTCCTTTCGTTAGGCTGGGCTCTCTGAGTGCCCATCTATTTCAGACTGTGGCCTCTTTAACTCCACTGCCCCACCTGCAAAGGGACAAATCATTCTGTGCAGGGGTTAGGGTTAGTCTACAAATCAGAGCTTTTGAATCTATTTACAGATAAATGGATAACTTGTTATAAAAGACAATTCCTCTCCTTGCCAATAATCTGTTCTCGGTTTCAGTATTTGAAAATGTGTGTTTGGATATGACTTTTTCCCGTAGACATTTGGCCCAACTGGTCAGAGCGCTCTTCACTCGGCATACCTGTGAACACACCACGGATCATCAGGCAGCAACAGAGCCTTCCACTGGCTATTCAGAAGAACATCAACGTCACTATTGGACACAGCGCCCTCCTCACCAATGCCACCCGATCGCTGACCATCCTTTGCCCTGTAGAAGGCAGCCCGCCTCCCAAAATCAACTGGACCAAAGATGGAGCTCTGCTGCAGTTCACTGATAGGTAACATGCTAGTGTTTGCTCTGACCATTGAAATACATTTTTCACTAAATACTGGAAACTTTCTAGACCAGATAATTCAGCTGACACCAAAATGATTTAAGTGCGTTTTGGTAAAATAGTCAAATCAAAACAGAACATGGTTAAATTAAATTAGTTACCCATGGTGGATTTGTGTGAAATACCTTCGCTGAAACAACCACTGCAACCCTCACACGTGAGAAATTACATCTTATCTTTTACCCCCGTCATCCTTACTTGAGCGCATTTAGCAAATTTTCAACTTCAGTAAATTTGACATGTGTTTTCATGTAGATTTGGTGATTCATAAGAACAAGAGGACTGTCACTGACTAAATGTTCTCTTGCTGTAACATGAATTAAACCTAATCTAAACTGCAACTCTCTTTTGTTCTGGGCTCCACACCAAGTGAACTGAGCAGGTATGAAAGCCACTTGTTTAGTCCGTGGTCAATACGGCATTTTTCAACTTTACATAGTTGTGCAAGAAAAGCTTTCAAATCAGATGTAAACTAATTAGAATTTAAATCGATATTTATTTTTAGCAAACAGTCTCACACTTCAGTGTTTTTTGGTTACAGTTATAAGTAGAGTTCTCTGGTCTATCTCAGACTTAGCCAAATCTTTCCTCTTTGTTGTCCTCATGCTTGTACCTGAGAGAAAAGCCATTAAGACTGTGATTTGTAACACAATAATATTAAACAATAGACTTTTCTATGGTCACATAATGTATATCATTATAATACACAGTTGAATATCAATGACTTAAAAAAAAAAAATTGTGAGAAAGAAGCAGACCATACTTTGGGGAAACTGATTGTAATGTCCTTTCAACTTAAATTACTTGAATTTATTTTGCTCATCTCCTACTTTTGAGGTGCAGATTGAAGTTTGAGAGCTGTCACTCACTGCTCCTGTCTTTTATGTGTGGGAGCAGCTGCATATGGAGGCCTTCACAACTTTGCTCGAGGGGCCTGTCAATCACATCATGACTGACTGCATTAGAGAGGGTGCTTTTCTGTACATCATACACAGTATATATTATATTCTGACTCTGATGTTAGGAAGGCTGTGAGATTGGGATAAAAAACCCAGAAGTAAGTAAGTAAGTAAGTGCTCAACTAACTAAAAACGTTTAGCCAATTTATAATTTAGAAAGAAAAAATTAAGATTCTAGATTTTCTTTGTTTGTAAACCTGATAAACCCAAGCCTCAAGGAAAGTGCAAGTATAGGTTTAAGACTTTTGTTTGTATTACAGTTTTGCTTGTCACTTACCCTTTTCAGAAACATTGCCTGTTTTTAGGCAATATGGGGGCATTGAGTATCTAACCTTTTTAATAGTATTAAGAACACAGGACATTTGGGCTGAGAACAATATTCTGCATGTGTCCTTTGCTACATGGAGCTGTGGAGTGAACTAACTATGATGGCTCTCCACAACATGTGCTAAGTTTGACCTTTTAAAATAACTTTATTCAGATTTACTGAGGTTTGTTCATGTCATTTGAGGACAAAATGTTTAGCTCTGTATTATAATTGAGGGAAAACAGCAAAAAAAATGTTCCTTCCTATGTGGGGACAGCCAGTGGCTGCAGGCATTCTGTTCCCCGGGTTTTCCCTCTGTATGTATGTCCGTCCGTCCCATTCTTGTTAACACAATATCCTGAAATCGCCTAGAGACAGTTTCATCAAATTTGGCAGAACCATTCCCTTTGACTCAGGGACGATCTGATTAAAATGTTGGGGTCAAAGGTCAAGATCATGTTGGCCTCACAAATTATGTTTTCTGTTTTCTTGAATATGATATGTTAATATCAGCTAGAGAGTCCCTCAATGTCTTCAAATATTGTAAAAATATTTAATTGGACTCAAAGATGAACATATTCAATTTTTGTGGTTGAAGGTCAAAAGGTTATGGTCACATGACATTGATTCTGGGAATGACCAAAGGAAATGTCATTGCATCTAGCAAAAACGTTCACTTGGACTCAAGGATGACCTGATTACAATTTGGCGGTCAAAGGTAAATGTCACCGTGACTCCACAGATCATTTTTTTGGCCTCTTGAATGTGATATCAAGAGCACCTTGAGGGAATTTCTTCATCTTTTGATCAGTTGTCTTGCTGACTCAAAGTTAAACGGTATGTGCATATGAATCTGGAATGTTTTTTCATTTAGATGGAAACTGTACTGGCTGGGGAAGGCGTACAATCACAGTGGTATAATTCTAAATATATACTTCATATGAACACCAAGATACCCTCATGTATTTTAGATATTTCCCCCAAGTGAAGCCAGGTGTATCAAGATGCATTCAATACCCAACTCCTGTAAATTATGTCAAGATACTATAAATTACGATAGAACAACTACTCATGTGAAACAGTAGTGTATCAAATTTAAAGTCAGGTCAAAGAGGAGTTCTCTGCTTCTCCCTATATTTCAGATCTTTTATCCTCCTACGAGCCGTGACACAGTCTGAGATCCTCCGGTAGGTCATTGATAACCATTCAAAAATCTCAGCTGAAAACCGAGGAGACATAGCCTTGCCTACACTTTGGCACAATCTGCCACAGCAGATTAGACTTGCAGAATCGGATACCCTTTTTATCTCACTTCTTATCATCTCTGTTTTTATTATTTTTTAAATTGTTTGTGAATTTTACATTGTTTGTTGTTAAGCAACTGTTAAATTATCTTTCTGGTTCATCTGTCCTGGCTGTTGCAGTGATGTCCCTGTGTATCAGCAATTATTTATATGAGTACCATGTAATTCTAATAGATACCAAATTATGGACAAACCACATATATAACACTTGTTTAATACAGCACCTTCTGTGACAAAAGTGATACTTGAAGGATATATGAAAGTTCTGCCTTCCCAATTCATTGTTATTGAGTGCTCTCCCTTATTTAATGAAATATAATTAACGGTAAAAGACATCATCTGGTGTAGCTGCAGTCGTAGTGCTCCACTGTTCATTCAGAATTCTGCAGTTGATGCAGAATGTGAAGAGGAAAAAATCATCTGTTATTTTATTTTTTTCCTTTTATATCTGACCAAATATGAATCCCTTCACTTAGCGACCCCCTCTGTTTAAGCTGTCTCTTTCAGAAAGTAGTGGGAGCATCTTTTTAGCTTCTAATCTGTTGAGAACAGCTGGGTAGACCAAATATGTTTTCCCTGTCTGTCTGCAGGGTCTCCAGGGACAGCTCCGGAGGACTTCACATCCTTCAGCCCAGAGTGTCTGACAGAGGCCAGTACAAGTGCACAGCTGCCAACATGCATGGCTCAGACTCAGAGACGTCTCAGCTACTTGTGGCAGGTGTGTGCTTTCTTCTACTGGACTCAAGTTTCAGTGGTCGTTGTGACAGCATTTTAATATTTAAGTAAACTTAAAATGAAATACATTACATACATACAATTCTCTGTTTTTGTTTTCATGCAATAAGTAGCAGTATTCACATTTTAACAAATGTATCAATCCACAAGGAGCGGATTACAGATTGGTCTTCACAGCAGGCAGCAACCTCTTTTCTATGCTTAGAGATTTGAAGTAAATTTTATAATTTCTGTTGTTACTCAGCCTGATGAAAACATTATGTCCTGAGCTGTTGACAGAACAGCCGTTTCTGAGCAATGTCAGAATCAGTGTGGATAAACTGATTGATCATTTTCCTGCACTTGACAGTGACATATTGCACCTAGTATGAGTTCCCTTTAAAAGTCAATGAGGCACCGCTGCACAACGGTGCTTGCAACTCGATGTGCATGTCAGAATGCTACAGGTATACAACAAAAGATGCATATGTTAGCTCTTTCTCAAACAGGATAACTCCGCCACACAAACAACTACAAGAGAACATTGTTGTAAAATAGCCTACCTCCGGAAGTATGTGACAGATCTGCCTCCTGTTTCCAGAATTTAACAATAAGAAATCAATGTAACTGGATCAAATCTACTGCTACTCTTGTTCCTTTTAAAATAAGCCTGAAGATTTTTTGTTTTTCCACGGCCGTTTTATTGAATCAAAAGTGGACTTTCTCTAACACGGCACTCTTCTGTAAAATTGTGTATTTCTTTTCGTCAGTCAACTGATAGATATAAATGATTATGGCCAGATATAATGTTTTCCATGTTCATCATCTTACTCTATTGTTAATCATAATGAAACAGGATGATAAGCATTGAGCTGAAGCAGGATGGGATGTTGTTAGAATTGCAGTGATTTAGTCAGAAACCATCAATTTGACCTGATAATTATGCTAGATGAAAAGTGAGAAGAACAAAGTGATTTCGATTTGTCCTCTGGTAACCACAAACTAATTGTATGTCAGTCCATCATGTTAGTTTTCCAGATAGTTCGGACTCACTGTGTGACTGACCATACAACTGATATTCCTGCTAACCCACAGTTATTAAGAAAATATCCCTTTATATAAATATTAAACTACATTGTTTTTGTTGATGTGGTCACTAACCTTAAAGATTCCTGTTAGACAATGACTTTAAAATACAAGACTTTAAAGGAATGTCAATAGCACTGAAAAGGAGATAACATTTTCACATTCATTGCTGCTCCACTGATTGATGCTCTCTCTCTCTGCCCTGGGGACCTTCAGAGCCACCGGCCATCGCAGTGTCATGGAGGAATGTTTCAGACTATGAGCTGGTGTTGGGACACAGCTTGAGGGCTGTGGTTGGGGAACGAGTCAGTGTTCGGCCAGGCACCAACCTCACACTGGACTGCCCAGTCACTGGTAGGTCATAGTGCTGGATGTGAAGTCTGTGGCTGAAAGACGGCAGGACTACAGGCAGGAAACACACCTGGACATGGGGACTTTCATTTTAGAAGGAGAGTTAACAAGCCCCAATCTATTGCACATCCACAAATAATATTTATATTGATGGGCCTGTTTACCTGGTCACTTAATGCTAGTGGTGCCCAGTGTGTAATTAAAAGTATATCAATGCATTTTACATAGTTAGGTTGAAACCTTAACAATTATAGAGAAACCCAACAGTTCCTTCTAGGAAAAAACACTTAGGCGTCTGTGGATAACTCAGAGGGTGTTTTTACTCTGGATGTATTAAGAGTTGTATACAGTGCAGCAACTTTTTTACCATTTTGTTCCACTGGTCACTCCCAGTACTACAAATTAAAATATGGCATCAACAAAATAAATTTGACAGGACATCTGGAGACAGGGTCTATTATTATGATTAGTAAATAATGAATCAACAAGGAAGGTTTTGTATTCGCAAAAGTTGCTCAGAGCCTATAAACTATTTTTATGTGTGACATCATCCCATTGTGAAGTGAATGGGCTCAGTGGGACAGTGCCGGTCAGGCCAGTGGGAGAAATACTAATGTGTATAGTTACATAAACCTGCAAGCTGAAAAATAAACCTATTTGGTCAACACAATTTCCAGTCCGAACCAACCAGCTCTTACGGTCAAAATAAAAAATGTGTGTGTGTGTGTATGTGTGTGTGTGTGTGTGTGTGACCGTCCAGAGCCAAGAAACACACACATTTGAACATACACAAAGCTCACATACACACACATACACACCATCATCCTCATCATTCTCCTTCTCCTCATCATCATCATTATCATCATTAGTAGATTACTTCACCCAGGGGGATGTTGACCGACACACCTCAGAGCTGTGGCCAAGTCCTGATTAGTAGCTGGCTTCATAGACAGACTGTTCATTTGGCTTATAAAGAAAGAAAATCCCAAGGCAAACGTGTCCGACAAGGATGTTGTATTGGTGTGGCCAACAGCCTCAGCTCCAATGTTTAATGCTGCTAATGTCCAATGTGATTTGCAATCTTTAACAATCAACCAGGTTAGACACTTCAGCTGTCCAGATTCTGCCGGTGCATACATGACAACTAACATTTGACCTCCACCTTTTAGCCGCTCGTACAGCTCATCTATGTGAGCTCCTGCAGACACAGCAGTCAGGAGCAATTTGGGGTTCAGTAGCCTACCTTGCCTGAAGTCACTTTGGCAAGCGGAATGGGGAAGATGGGGATTGAACCACCAACTTCGATGCTTAAAGGAAACCTCTGTTCACCTGTAGAAAGCTGTGGCACAAGACATCAGTAATACGTCCTACATGATCAGTCTGGAACAGCTCACAGAATCTTAAAAATAAATCACATGGCAGTGAACTGGATGTGACGTGTAGGTGTATAAAGTTCAGCCAAAGTTTTCTTCTACC
Source organism: Limanda limanda (assembly GCF_963576545.1). Classification (NCBI taxonomy): domain Eukaryota; kingdom Metazoa; phylum Chordata; class Actinopteri; order Pleuronectiformes; family Pleuronectidae; genus Limanda; species Limanda limanda. The sequence goes on along the minus strand of NC_083638.1, from coordinate 32,457,610 downwards.
GCTCAGATTTATCCCATTAAGCAATCGCAGCTTCAGGTCAGACTTACTGTGCATCCACTGACATTACTAATGTATTTGTTGTCATGCTGACTATGCTGCATAGAGGTTCATTCACAGCACTTTCTCTGCCTTGCCCTTACACAGCTCCCTTGTGCCAACCATGCATTTACTCCTGTTATTGAGTATTGCATTAGTCATAATTCAATTTAATAATAAATCTTAATTTATATATTATTTATATATTTATATTTTGTCATATAGTACTGTATATATTTTATGGATGTGAAATTGTACATGTTCTGTGTTTAAGAGTTTAAGGAGCTGCTGACATTTAAAGAGACAGCGAAACCTTGTTTGTCCCATCCCCAGTAACGTTTATTTCATTGGATGATGAGGTTAATATGTCATAATTTTAGTCATTGAAGAGCCTATCTTACAATCAGCACAAATTATGGGGCCAGCATCTTTACTGGTTTCAGACTGAGGCAGTTGTCATTTTCCCATCCAGCACAAATTCTGTTTAGAAAGCAAATGCATTTGCATCCATCTGAGCACCCATATGTTTGTCATGGAAGAGGTGGGGTCAAGACTATTGTTGACACATTTCAATCTTGAGGCAGTTTTCTTTGTAACTTTATAAAACGTCAGAGGAAAATGTTCACAACCTCATCTTTTGCCTTTTGCATTCCATGCATAGCACCTTCTAGCTTGCTATAATGCTAGCCTTTGGGACAGACTTTTCCTATTGGTCCCTCTATCTGTCAGGTGTTCCTCCACCCACAGTGAAATGGCACGGGAAGCGTGGATTGTTGGACTCCAGTGCTGTCTCCCTTCCCTCTGGCTCACTGTGGATCAGAAACGTATCTTTGCACGACCAAGGCACCTACTCCTGCACAGCCCATAACACCATAGGAAAGTCCATAGCCTCTACTGTGCTGCAAGTCAATGGTGGGTTCACAGTATCTTCTCATCATATATAACTTCATACAACAACTTGCCACATAAACACACATGCTCAGATAATAAAATCTGAAGTAACATGTTGGTTATGTGCACTTTTTCATGTGAATGTGTACGTGTGCACAGCTCCATATCCTGCTGGAGAGCGCAGGGTTGTTCCTGTCATACGAGAGCTGAACAGGAGAAGGGTCCACATGGCGTCACGCCGCGGAACGAGTGTTTTTATCAAACCTGGAGACATTCTACGTATAGGTACAAGCACAAACACACATACATACACAACCTATACTGCTGCATGCTCACACAAAAGCAGAGCAGCTGCATAACATTCACCTTCGAGACAGAAAAGGTGTCTTACCACTCATAAATAAATCAATGCTTACATTCGTATCTAATTAGGGCCCGAGCACCTCCGGTGGGAGGCCCTATTGAAATTGAAAGGATTATTCTGAGCGTAGTGAAAGGGCTTTTTGAGAGCTTTCCCATGCTCAAAAACTTTCTAAAGTTTGCAGTAAATTAGAGAGTGGTGGAAATTGAAATGGGCGTGGCAAAATAGCTCAACAGCGCCACCTACGGAAAGCCCCCTCAGTTAGCTTTAACCGATCCTCACGAAAATAAAGACAATTGTGTATCATGATGAGACGCACAAGAAAGCCTCTTGGAGCATTATGAAAAACGCAACAGGAAGTCCGCTATTTTGGATTTAGTGGCCATTTTTGCCATATTCCACATTTTTACTTTGATGTACTTGTCGTAGAGCTTTCATTGGATCAACTTAAAATTTAGACGAGTGTCATCACAACAAGATGGAGATCTAAAGTTATCAAAAGATCAACTTTTCACCAGAGCGTGTGACCGTGGCCTGGCGTCAAAGTTTGATTAAACGCCATCAAAACACGGGCGTCTGTATCTCGGACATATTTGGTCCAATCGAGTCCAAACTAGACACATAAGACAAGAGACCCAAAGACATAAACACAGAAATCGTGACTTAAAAGCACAGCGCCCCCTGGTGGCAGCAGGAAATGTCTTGTTTTTTGTACGTCTTACACTTGGAAGTATTTCTCCTCATCCACTTTGCGCAACCATGTCAAACTGTGGCGAATGGGTCTCAAGGGATTGATAATGGGCGGCTGTGGCTGAGGGGGTAGAGTGGTCGTCCTCCAACCTGAAGGCCGGCGGTTCGATCCCCAGTCTGAACCATCTGCATGCCGAAGTGTCCTTGGGCAAGATGCTGAACCCTGAATGGCCCCCCATAGAATAACAAAGTGCTGCAAGTAGATGCACTGTATGAATGTGTGTGTGAATGGGTGAATGTGAAACTGTACTGTAAAGCGCTTTGAGTGGTCTTCATCAGACTAGAAAAGCGCTATATAAATACAAATCCATTTACCATTTACCATAATGAAGATGTAAGATTACTGTGACTTTTCGTCAAACGCCATATTAATGGCGTGGCATCAAAGTTCATCAACTCGCCATATACTCGCCATGACACACGAAATTGCTATAACTTCCGTGTTCAAGGTTCAATCTCCCTCAAACTACATGTGTGTGTCAACAGCCCCCCCCTGAAAGCTGTCAGATGGGTTTAAGGAATGGGCGTGGCAAAATAACTGACTAGCGCCCCCTAAAGGGCAGCCCTGGCACTATGATTGGCCTACAGCTACGAAAATCGACGGGGACATGTGTCTTTTCATGACAAAGAAATAAGTCTCTTGGATAGATATGCTAGAGTAAACAGGAAGCCCGCCATTTTGGATTTGGTGGCCATTTTGGCCATATTCAGCATATTTACTTTGACATACTTGTCGTAGGGCTTTCATCAGATCAACTTAAAATTAAGATGAGTGTCTTCACAACAAGATGGAGATCTAAAATTATTGGAATTTTAACATTTCGTCTTTCCTTGTGACCGTAGCCTGGAGTCAAAGTTTGATTACACGCCATCGAAACAGGAGCTTCTGTATCTCAGGCATATTTGGTTCAATCAAGTCCAAACTAAGCATGTAAGACAAGAGTCGCGACCTGAAGACATCTACAAAGACACCATGACTTAAAATCACAGCGCCACCTGCTGGCTACAGGAAGTGAAGCGTTTATCCTTGCCGCAGTGCAAAAAAACCCATGCAACGCGGAGACGAGCGCTTGGTCATTGAACGCTGTCTTTTCCCCGATTGCGACAGACTTGAAACGCGCGTGTGCTCGGGCCCGTTAGTGCTACAACGTAGCCCTAGTTTATTACATAATTAACCTCTGGTAACTTGTTTCTTTCCATTATGTATTTGATCCTGTGTATTCACATTATAAAGCTGTTATAAGACACATGTTTACTATCTCACATCTATTCAGCTCAGCTGAGGATGCTAGTTAGGGCCCGAGCACCTCCGGTGGGAGGCCCTATTGAAATTGAAAGGATTATTCTGAGCGTAGTGAAAGGGCCTTTTGAGGGCTTTCCCATGCTCAAAAACTTTCTAAAGTTTGCAGTAAATTAGAGAGTGGTGGAAATTTACGTATTCTGGAGTAATTTGAAATGGGCGTGGCAAAATAGCTCAACAGCGCCACCTACGGAAAGCCCCCTCAGTTAGCTTTAACCGATCCTCACGAAAATAAAGACAATTGTGTATCATGACCAGACGCACAAGAAAGCCTCTTGGAGCATTATGAAAAACGCAACAGGAAGTCTGCCTTTTTGGATTTAGTGGCCATTTTTGCCATATTCCACATTTTTACTTTGATGTACTTGTCGTAGAGCTTTCATCAGATCAACTTAAAATTTAGACGAGTGTCATCACAACAATATGGAGATCTAAAGTTAACAAAAGATCAACTTTTCATCAGAGCGTGTGACCGTGGCGTTGCGTCAAAGTTTGATTAAACGCCATTAAAACACGGGTGTCTGTATCTCGGACATATTTGGTCCAATCGAGTCCAAACTACACACATTAGACAAGAGTTGCGACCTGAAGTCATCAACACAGAAATCGTGACTTAAAATTAAAGCGCCCCCTGGTGGCAGCAGGAAATGTCTTGTTTTTTGTACATCTTACACTTTGAAGTATTTCTCCTCATCCACTTTGCGCAACCATGTCAAACTGTGGCAAATGGGTCTCAAGGCATTGATAATGAAGATATAAGATTACTGTGACTTTTCGTCAAACGCCATATTAATGGCGTGGCATCAAAGTTCATCAACTCGCCATGACACACGAAATCGCTGTAACTTCAATGTTCATGGGTCCAACTCCCTCAAACTACATGTGTGTATCAACAGTCCACCCCTGAAGACTGTCAGATAGTTTTAAGGAATGGGCGTGGCAGAATAACTGACTAGCGCCCCCTAAAGGGCAGTCCCGGCACTACAATTGTCCTACAGCTACGAAAATCGATGGGGACATCTGTCTTTTCATGACAAAAAAATAACTCTCTTGGATATATATGTTAAAGTAAACAGGAAGCCCGCCATTTTGGATTTGGTGGCCATTTTGGCCATATTCCGCATATTTACTTTGACATACTTGTCGTAGGGCTTTCATCAGATCAACTTAAAATTTAGATGAGTGTCTTCACAACAAGATGGAGATCTAAAGTTATTTGAATTTTAACATTTCGTCATTCCATGTGACCGTGGCCTAGCGTCAAAGTTTGATTACACGCCATCGAAACACAAGCTTCTGTATCTCAGGCATATTTGGTTCAATCAAGTCCAAACTAGGCATGTAAGACAAGAGTCGCAACCTGATGACATCTACAAAGACACCATGACTTAAAATCACAGCGCTACCTGCTGGCTACAGGAAGTGAAGCGTTTCTCCTTCCCGCAGTGCAAAAAAACCCATGCAACACGGAGACGAGCGCTTGTTCATTGAACGCTGTCTCTTCCCCGACCGAGACTATGGGGTGCCGTTTGTCAAGCAGCTCACGCTGAAAATAACAGCAACATTTTGTCACATTTAGCTTCAAACCATGTTTAAAAAAAAGGTGTGAATTTTTGAGAGTCACTTTTTTGCAAATTTACAACAATATTTGTCAACTTAGAGATGTTTTAAATATTTAAATCCAAATGTTAAATGTTACACTTAAATATTAAATCTAAATGCTAAATCTAAATGTTAAATCTAAATCTAAATGTTAAATTTAAATCTAAATGTTGTATCTAAATGTTAAATTTAAATCTAATTGTTAAATTTAAATCTAAATGTTAAATCTGAATCTAAATATAAATGTTAAATCTAAATGTTAAATCTAAACATAAATGTTAAATCTAAATTTAAATCTAAATGTTTAATCTAAATGTTAAATTTAAATCTAAATGTTAAATTTAAATCTAAATCTAAATCTAAATCTAAATCTAAATGTTAAATCTAAATATAAATGTTAAATCTAAATGTTTCGGGTGAAACTAAATATTTAGCTAATATGCAAATTCAAATGCCGGTTACAGGAAGTAGTAACAAAATAAAAGCTCGAGGAAGTCTTAGCGAAGTCCTGTGTGTGTCTGTGTCTGCTTCCGCCTCACGTCCCTCTGTCCCCCGCTCACTTTACACTTTAACAATAAACACCAGCGCTGATCACAAGTTATTACACTTTTTTTGATTGGACACACGGTGTGTGCACGCTGGCGCGTCTTGCTGCCGCTACTCACCGGCTGTTCTTATTGTTTTATTGTGTTTAGTAAGCTCATCTGGCTTCTCGGTTAAAAATGTTGTCCGCCAAGTTTATACTTTCGTCGGCACTCGCCTGGAATACATTGTCGATATTCCACCGACCCGTGGCTGGTCTTCTCCAGTACTCGGCTGCCGAGTTCCTCCGGCTCCGTTCCCACCTGTTTGAGCCTCTGCCTGCGGTGCTGCGCCCTCGGGATGTCATTCTCCTGCACCGCCGAAAATACATTCACCGTGGCTCCCGCCGGAACTTCCATACGGACAACTCCAAACCAATAAAATCCTTCTGGTCCTCCACTCGTCACCCTCCGAGAAACACCAGCTGCCGCCGGGTTGATCCCAGCTTGCTAGCCAGCCTACCCAGGTCGGCTAGCACTACTGTCCATAATGACAACTCCACCATCAACTTCGGGCTTCTGAACATCCGCTCACTCACGAGCAAAGGCCATATTGTCCAGGACTACTTCACCGACCGCAAGTATGACTTTTTCTGTTTGACAGAGACGTGGCAGCAGCCAAATGACTTTTCGCAACTCAACGACGCTACCCCTCCTGGGTTTGTTTACATCTCGCAACCCCGTGGCTCAGGTCGCGGCGGAGGTCTCGCGATAATTCACCGCGAGATTTGGAAAGTGATTCCCGTCTCTGTCCCTGCATCCAGCTCATTTGAGTGCATTGCCTGTAAACTACCTGGCCCTACTCCCACCATTGTGGCCACCGTTTACCGTCCACCTCGGCCCCACTCTGAGTTTTTAAATGACATTGCTGCTCTACTCGCCCATCTCTCCACTCTCTCCCCTAATGTGATTATGCTGGGCGATTTCAACATCCACCTGGACAACACCACTCTCCCCCTCACCTGTGACTTCTCATCCTGCCTTGAGAGCTCTGGTTACCGCATTTTCACTGATTTCCCTACCCACATCAAAGGTCACACACTGGACTTAATATGTTGCTCTGGTCTCACTCCCTCCAACTGCACAGCTGATCCACTCCCCATCACTGACCACTTCCTCCTTTCATTCAATGTCACACTCCGCCTCTCCATGACCAAGCCACCACGTCTCATCTCCTTCCGTAATATCAAGGCCATAAATCTTCACACCCTATCCTCCACCATCGCTTCTATACCGGACCCGGACTACTCCTCCTCCCCTGATGAACTGGTTCTCCACTACAATACCTCGCTCACTACCATTCTCAACTCCCTCGCTCCTGTTAAAACTCGGTCTGTCTCATTCTCCCATTCTGCCCCTTGGTTCACCCCTGAACTCCGTTCCATCAAGTCCAAAGGACGTCAACTTGAGCGTCTCCACAAAAAGACTGGTCTCACTGTCCACCATGACATGTACAAAAATCATATCTTACAGTATAAGGACTCTATCGCTTCTGCCAAATCCACTTATTATTCCAGTCTTATTTGTTCCAACCATGGCAACTCCAAGGCACTCTTTTCACTCCTCAACAAAATCCTTCAACCCCCAGATCTCCTACCCCCCCACCTGTACTCTTCGGACACGTGTGACTCCCTTCTTCAGTTTTTTAATCAGAAAGTTAAAAAAATTCACCAGCACTTGAGCCCCACTCCCTCACTTGCCCCCTCCTCTGAACCTCTCCCCTACAGTCTGCCATTTTCCTCTTTCTATCTCCCTGATCCCTCTGCTATCTCTGATCTCATCTGTAAATCAAAACCATCCACATGCCAGTTAGATCCCCTACCTACTGCCCTGGTCATATCCTGCCTCCCCTCACTGCTCCCTCTTATTGCTGCTATCATCCACTCCTCTCTCACTACTGGTTCATTTCCTGCACCCCTCAAAACGGCTGCTGTCTCCCCAATCCTCAAAAAACCTGGTTCAGATCCCAACAACTTTAATAACCTCCGCCCCATCTCCAACCTATCTTTCATCTCCAAAATACTTGAGAAAATCGTTGCTTCTCAACTCCATTCCCATCTATCTCAAAACAGTTTATATGAACAGTTCCAATCTGGTTTCCGTCCCCGCCATAGCACTGAAACGGCCCTTCTGAAAATCACCAACGACCTCCTTATTGCAGCTGATTCCGGTTTACTATCCATCCTCATCCTCCTTGACCTGAGTGCGGCCTTCGACACAATCTCCCACACCATCCTCCTCAACAGATTATCCTCCATCGGCATCACTGGCATCCCCCTTGACTGGTTCCACTCCTATCTCTCAGACCGCACTCAGTTCATCCAACTCAAATCCTTCCGTTCCCAACCGTCCCCTGTCTCCTCTGGTGTCCCCCAGGGCTCTGTCCTGGGTCCCCTCCTTTTCATTACTTACCTCCTTCCCCTTGGCCTTATTTTCCGTAAATTCAATATTCTTTTTCACTGCTACGCGGAGGACACCCAGCTCTACCTCTCCACCAAACCCAACTCCATTCTTCCTCCCTCATCCTTGACAGATTGCCTTTCTGCACTTCATACCTGGTTCACCTCAAACTTCCTCAAACTTAACAGTGATAAAACCGAAATCCTTTTAGTCGGTACTAAATCCACTCTACTCAAAGTTGACAGTTTTTCCCTCTCAATTGACAGCTCCATAGTTTCCCCCTCCCCCCAGGTAAAGAGTCTGGGTGTCATCGTCGATGGCTCACTCTCCTTCAAATCTCATATCAACATCACCACCCGCACCGCCTACTTCCATCTCCGTAACATAAATCGCCTCCGTCCTTCCCTCACCCCCCATACCACCTCTATTCTTGTACATAGCCTTGTCACCTCCCGTATCGACTATTGTAATTCTCTCCTCTTTGGTCTCCCCCAGAAATCCCTCCATAAACTCCAACTGGTCCAGAACTCAGCTGCCCGTATCATCTCCCTCACCCCCTCGTTCCACCACATCACCCCCATCCTACAGCAACTTTACTGGCTTCCAATTCACTTCCGTATCAACTTTAAAATTCTTCTTCATACCTTTAAAGCCATCCACAACCTTGCCCCTCCCTACCTGTCTGACCTCCTTCACACTGCCACCTCCACCCGCTCCCTCAGATCCTCCTCTTCCATCCATCTAACTGTCCCCTCTGCCCGGCTTACCACCATGGGGAGCAGAGCTTTCAGCCGCTCTGCTCCCAAACTCTGGAACTCACTCCCACCTGACATCCGAAACATTGACTCCTTCCCTCAGTTCAAATCCTCTCTCAAAACCCACCTTTTCAGGATTGCATTCTCACTGTAGTTGCCATGCTGTTTTTACTTGCACTTTTAATTTTAATTGTTTTGTTATTTGTTTGCTCCTGTTTTAAATTGTAAAGCGTCCTTGAGTGATATGAAAGGCGCTGTGAAATAAAATGTATTATTATTATTATTATTATTAGGACACCTACAGGACTGATGTTATGATCTCATACTATCTCATAATAATGAGATACTGACTGCAGGGTCTGTCATGGGAGACTGTGTGTGTGTGTGTGTGTGTGTGTGTGTGTGGGCTGTGTGCGTTTGTGTGTGTGTGTGTTGGGGGGGTGTATGCTTGTCTCTGTTCCTCTTCACTAAAACTGATAATCACATGTATTTTTTAGTTATTATCCGATGATGACCGATCATGACTTCGGATCGCTCCGTCACTTTAACGCTGTCAGTCCTGACTGCGCGTCACGTTCTGCTCGTGTTATGTGGAGCGGGGGACTACGTGCACACGCAGTTTAAACATGTGTTTCATGAGCTCAAACAAACACAAAGTAAACATCAGTCCTGTACGTGTCCTAATAACTTGTGATCAGCGCTGGTGTTTATTGTTAAAGTGTAAAGTGAGCGGGGGACAGAGGGACGTGAGGCGGAAGCAGACACAGACACACACAGGACAACCGAACTTTTAATGAGCGTCTGTTCTGATGCTGGAGCAGCGCTGGTTATAATGATTCAGCGGCAGCACATCGCTAAGACAATGAACGGAGCTGTTATGTCTCTGTATCGATGCACAGTCGCCCACTTCCGTGAGTAGGGCGGCTGTCCCCGCAGCCGCTCAGCCTCGACTTCCCTGCTCTGTGGCGCCCCACCCTCAACCCGTATCTCATAATAATGACTTAATATGTCATTATTATGAGATACCCGGATGTACATTTTCCTAAACTTTCTCGGGATCTCGCAAAAGTCATTTTGCTGTCCTCATTTTCCCCCGTGTCCCCTGGGGGGCTCCGTAATAAACACACTCTGACTTCCTCGAGCTTTTATTTTGTTACTACTTCCTGTAACCGGCATTTGAATTTGCATATTAGCTAAATATTTAGTTTCACCCGAAACATTTAGATTTAACATTTATATTTATATTTAACATTTAGATTTAAATTTAACATTTAGATTAAACATTTAAATTTAGATGTAACATTTATATTTAACATTTAGATTTAACATTTATATTTAGATTCAGATTTAACATTTAGATTTAAATTTAACAATTAGATTTCAATTTAACATTTAGATTTAACATTTAGATTTAAATTTAACATTTAGATTTAGATTTAGATTTAACATTTAGATTTAAATTTAACATTTAGATTTAAATTTAACATTTAGATTTAGCATTTAGATTTAACATTTAACATTTAAGTGTTACATTTAACATTTGGATTTAAATATTTAAAATATCTCCAAGTTGACAAACATTGTTGTAAATGTGCAAAAAAGTGACTCTCAAAAATTCACACCAGTTTTTTAAACATGGTTTGAAGCTAAATGTGACAAAATGTTGCTGTTATTTTCAGCGTGAGCTGCTTGATAAACGGCACCCCATACGAGACAGACCTGAAACGCGCGTGTGCTCGGGCCTGTTAGTGCTACAACGTAGCCCTAGTTTCTGTTTAAATTACAACTTTGATAAATAAAAAGTATTAATCAACAAATCCCATTTATCTTAATCCCAATAGTAAATGGACTGTATTTATATAGTGTCTCATCAATCACTTAAAGCCCTTCACAGAAGAAGTCGCATTTATGCATTCATGCCACCCTGCCTCATTGATATTTTTATTTATTTAAAATCTATAATAATAATCTAAAATGACATATGTCCTCTTGAGTCAGAATATATAAGATTCCTCACAGCTCTCAAAAGGCTATATCCAACTGTTTTCACTTTATTTTTGCTGAAGTTCCCCCAGCACCTGGAAACAGACTTTGATGTGTAAATTATGTGGCGTCCACCTTCATCCTTTTCATCAGTCCATTGAAATTCAGCCTGCTTGTGTGTTTGAAAAAGGTTGTCCAGTACTTCCTGACCACAAACTGCAAGTTCGCTGGGACTACAACAACCAGACCTTGAAGGAGATTTCCCGTCCAGCCCAGTCCCAGGGTCCAGGTCTCGGCCTGCAGTACAGGATGTTGGTGGCTGGCCGTGTCCTTGAGGTCAACAGCCTCCATGTGAAGTTCTCAGGCCGGTACCAATGCCAAACCTTCATCAACAGTACCAAACAAATGCTGTATGCCTGGATATACGTTCTCTCTGAAGGTGAGCCTCAGGTAGTCGTGTATGTATATGTAGAGTCTGTGCTCGTGTAAACTGTTGCTGTCCAATTAAATACTTGGATTTAATATCACGAATGATAGTTTATTATAGTCACAATGATGTAGTGTAAGCACATAACATGAGTTAGTGTAGCATACAATATGAGTTTATAGACTGTGACTGTGTGGTGTTGTGGTTAAAAAAAAGCATCATGAGAATATTTGTATTACACATTCTGTTGACAAAGTCAAGGAAAGACCACTGCTCGTGTTTACAGGAAGCAGTGATGTGTTCAATAAGGACATAAACATGGTCTCATAGAGAAGAGATAGTGAGTGAGATACTGAGAACTGTATGTTTGTTGTGTGAACAAACACTGAAAGAGGCATCTTCAAAGTTCATTCGGACTTCTGCCAACCAAGGATTGTCAAAATGTCCCGTCTGTTACATTTGACTATGACAGACGGGTGATTCATATTATTTTAAATTGTCTGGACAAATGTCTTAAAGAAGAAAGAAAAGGTCATCATGCGTAGTATCTCTGCATCAAATAGGATATGACCTGAAGCTTCTATGACAGCAGAGGGAGCCTATTCCACAAAAGTTACCTGTTGACTCGAGCCACAATTAAACCACTACACATCATGTATCCTACCATTATACCCACTGCCATGCATTGTGTCCTGTTTGGAGTCTCTGGGAAAATCAGCTCAGAGCGACTGATGAATGTTGGTCAGTGGAGGAGACAGCATAGGATTCACATTGGGCACAACGGTCACGCTGTTAATGTTGTGGAAGTTCAACTCCTACGCCAACTCTGCAAACCCATCATACCATAAGTTTGCCAAGTAAATATTTTAAATAATCTGCTGAATGTTGAGTAGTGATCTAGAGACTGACTTTTCTATTTGGATTTGCTAGTTGATAAGTCATTGATGTTGTTGTCTCGTTTGATTGTCTCACTGACCGTGGGAACACACAAAGTCTGGAGCAAACCTGTGATGAGGTTTCTTGCTGGCTAAAGTTGACTGAACTGACTCATTCACATGCACATTCATATTCTTCACACAGTATTTGATTGGTTCTCATATGAATGCCTTTACATTCATGTTGAAGCAAAGTTGTTTGAAGGAAGACAAGCAAATCAGCACATTTCCCTTTGTGGCTGAAAAGATGAACAAGATAAACGTTTGACATGTCACAGTCACCGAAGCTCTGAAAACATTTTGTATCAATGATTTGGGTTATATGCCATGTTCTGTAGACCGTGTCTCATTGGTACTCCACTGAGTTGTGTCTTGGTTTGTTTTTCATCTGTGGCTGCATTTTGCATCTAGAATGTTTCACCTTTGACTAATGAGCAACAGTTTTTTGTAGAATCCTTCAGTTATCTAGTTTTCCCGTATAACTTCAACACAATACCAATTGTACAACCCATTATAAAACAAAGTTAAAAATAATTTCCCCTGACATTAAGGTAATTTCTTATTGATCCTGTTTGTTTGATGCGTCACAGGTATCCATGTTGATGTCCATTCAGTTTGTCATGACAGTATTTTATGAGCAGCAGAGGGGGCTGGGCCAAAAAGCTTTGAGGTTTTATTTTTTTTCGGCCCAGTATAACAAACGTTTTTTATTAGTTTCTAAACATTAGGAAAGTATTTTTCTTTAATATGACACACTGGTTTATTTGAAAATATAGGAATCATTTTAATCTTGTTCTGAACAGTATAATAGTACATTCAAATAAGCAGTTTTTGCTGCATCATATTTTTCACACTTTTGTCTTAGTCTGATCTGCGCTCTTCGTTTCTTTTCCTGCCTCTTCCACACACCACACTGCTCTGTTGATCAGCCACTCTCAGTTCAGGTTCAGAACAAGGTGACTCCACACCAAGGTCAAATATGCTGCTCCTGCTTCCTCTACTGTACACCAGTGAACATTGGGTAGACAGGGGATGTCAGGAGCACAGCAGCTGAAGCTGTGACAGGTGGTCCAGCATGCGGTGGCACTTTATCTGTGAACTTCGGTTGCACTTTTTATCCCTTTGACTGTGTGACAGCCCCTTAGACACTTTAGTCTTGTAGACTTGAGAGGAATGATTCTCTTCAGCTGTTAGAAAGAAGTGGCAGCTGTGCTCAAAGTTTACATGTACAAACAATACAGAGACTGTGGGGGCCCCCATATGGCTGATGTGTGACCACTTTCCTGTGGTAGTGGTAGTGTAGATTTTTCTGCTGTGCCTCAAACCCACTTACATCTGTTATATCCCTCATTACAATAGAACTGCTGCACATTTGCATTTACCAGTTCATGTTTTGAACTGGTTCTTTCCACTCAGCGACGCACCAACTGAGGGACCAACTCTTATAATTGGAAGAGAAACATGATGCTAACACTGTGAATTTAGTTCAACACATTTCAGAAACTAAGACTGCTGTTTATTAATGTTGAGTAGGTTCATGCATATTAAAAGCTGTAGTTTTTCTCTGGATCCCTGTCAAATCTGACCTGTGATGAGCTGTTTAGCTGATGTCATCATTTATCCACTGGCTTCTAAAGTGGTGTCCTCCAAATGATAAGGGTTTTGTAGATAATTGGCTGACTTTCTGGGGGAAAACTTGGTCATGACTAAGTCCACAGAATCCTAAAGCTGCACCATCGCTGCTGCCAAAGACGTGCCTATGTGTTAATTCAGAGTTCCGGGAAGCTCGACTCCTTACTCAGAACCTGCCCTTGGCCCCTTTAAATACTCATGACAGGTGTAAAGATGTACAGATTCCTGGAATTAGCAGAAAAATATTATCCAAAGTAAATTGAAGATGATTTATTCAAACAAAAATTAACAAAAATACAACAAAATAGGATTCATTCTGACTCTTAATCTATATAATCTAATTCTGTATTAGTGAAAGTATATAACAGAGCTATACCTAATTTGTTCGAGCTTTATTTAGGCTGCCATGAAAAGGTACTTATAGTGGACACCAGAGCCTGGTTAGCAGAAAGTGGCTAATCATTCTGTTTTATTTTGTGCCCATGTAAAGCTTCATGATAGCAAAATGGATAGGATCATCGATGGCTACACAAAGGGCATTCAATGGGTTATTGATAAGTTCAGGTAGATGGAGTCCATTTCAGAAAACCTGGCACAAGTATTTATTCAGGCCACAACACATTCTACCCGATCTTCAGAGTCACTGTGGAGTGCAACAAAACCACAGGGGAAGAGCAGTGATTCTTGTAAAGCAGTCCTTGTTTACAATATCACTGTCTTAACCCGTCTGTCTGCTCCTTCACCGCGAGCTAAACACTCATCAAAATCACGACTGTTTGCTGTCCTGGCTCCTAAATGGTGGAATGAGCTCCCCATCGCCATCCGGACATCAGAAAGTTTACACATCTTCCCCCGCAAACTATCAACACAATGGCACTTACTTATAGCACTTTGTAGTTTTGCTTTATTTTTGAAGAAATTTTACTTTCTTGATTCTTGTTGTTCTGGGTTTGTACCCTCGGAGTTGAATTCACTTATTGGAAGTCGCTTTGGATTAAAGCGTCAGCTAAATAAAAAATGTAAAAATGTTAATGTTAACCAGGCAACTGCAGTGCATAATACTGAGTCTTGAGTACATCTGTGTCAAACACCCCATTTTACTTACATTAACTAAACCTTTCAGTTTGTTTCACTTTTCCATCGTCATGATTCTGCTATAGTTGGCTTTTATACCCCTAGAAACATGAAATGTAAACCCCATCAAGTGTGCGGCTGCAATGCAAACACTCTTCAAACTTGAATTGTTATTGAGTCATTGATGTCCTGTGTATTTGTGTATGACTGTGTATTTACCAATAAAGACACCATATCTACATTTGAGGTTACTTATCACTTTCCTCTTTCATAAAGCTGATAGAGAAAGCTGGCTCAGCCTGCTTTAAAATATTGTAAATTCTGTCGAATAGACAACACTTTATCAAGGCCTCTAGTGGACAGTTCTATAGTGTGTCTGTTGCTCCATGTGATCAGGAAATGGAAAGTTTCACCGGGTATCACTGTAGCAAATTTATTTCCATCCACATCATCATGAAGAAATATTAGCAACACTTTGTGATAAATAAAACTTTGAGATTTGTTATATTTGCTGTAGTTATTTGAAGTGATGAAAGTGTAATTTTACATTCTATTCTAATCTATACTGTGCATGACCTAATCATATCAAATACCTTTGCAATCCCCATGGGTTCATTCAAAATTTGTCCCATCTTTTGCAAAGTAATATTTTGTTGAGGGCTTCACACAACAGAAGCAGCAGTTTTAAAGTACAAGCTCATAACACTGACAGGAGACGGAGGATGGAGAGTTGGCAGTAGGATGGATGGATGAATGGATGGATGAATAGAGAGCTTTCCATAAGTATGTTGTGCAACAACCGTCTAAGTCAGTGCAGCATCAGGTTATTTTATGTATTATACAATGCCTCTGCAGGTTGTTGCTGCTGTGCCTCAGGCAGTTTCTTACCTCTATGTTGGGTTTTTCATAATCAGAAATGAAATATTGAGACTCCGAGTTGAGACACTTTTTGTGTCTTTGTGGTTTTCTGAAATATTCTGTTTTATATGGCTCCACAGATTTAGGCTGGCGTTTTGGAGACTGGACCACATGCAGTGCTTCCTGTGGGAACAGAGGCACTTGGCTGCGGAAGATTCACTGTGTCACACTGAATGGAAAGGAGGTGCAGCCCACCATGTGTCACCACATACCAAAGCCCATCACCTCCCCGGTCCCCTGCAACAGACTGGACTGCCCCCCCAGGTACACAAGTAGTTAAAAAGGTGTCCCGGATTGGATGCAGATCATCTGATTAGGTCATATGCAGAGGCAGCCCTTGGTACAGCAAGTATGGGTTATTAAGAGATGATGAAGATTAAAGGCAAACCCAGAGAAAGAACAGAGAGTCTCAGATCACAACACACACTGAGGAAGTGTAATGTTAACCATAGCTCAGGACACCAATAATATATAATATATAAGATAATAATATAAGATACATCAAGCGATATATTTTGTAAATATTACTTAAAACACAAATAGTATTGTCTTCCAACTGCCAGTGTCACATGACTGTTTTGATCCAGGCATTATTTAGTATAACTCCTGCAGTAGAAGTTAGTTTAGGTCATGATATTAAAGACTCCCTGAGACCCCCCCCATCCCCTCTAAAACAGAAATTGGCTCTGGTGAAGTTAGTAGAGACCAAAGCTGAGCTATTAAGACTGAATACTTGAAATGATGTTACTGTTGTGTTAACAAATATATTAAATTATTAAATTGTTTCTACTATTGCTCATTTTTAAACATGAATCTGTATACTTGCAATCAGATGGCTGGTATCAGAGTGGTCCAAGTGCTCGGCCTCATGTGGTAGTGGCTGGAAACAGAGGCAGATCACCTGTCAGCAGCAGGATGCCGGAGGTGCAGTGAGGAGCCTGTCAGCAGCTGCCTGTGAGAGGATGACCCGGCCCACAGACACGGAGACTTGCACTGCTAATAACTGCCCCACCTGGGTTACTAGTCCATGGGGAAAGGTACCAATGAATCAAACAATGTGCATGAAACACACTACAAACTGAAATGCATTGTTCAGACTAAACTCCACTTTACTCCATTTCAGTGTTCAGGTAGGTGTTTGGGGCCCACCACCACTGTTCAGAAGAGGTCCGTCATCTGCCAACATGCCAATGGCTCCTTGTTCACAGAGTGCGATCTGAGGGACAGGTACACACTCTCAAACACAATGGAAATACTATGACAGTATACATCAGGACGTTTTTCTCATTAAGCTGGTTGGTAAATTATATTTTTACTGGAGCTTTGCCATCTGAGCTCCAATTGCATTCAAATGAAAGGACGGAGTTAGAAATTACAAGCCATCACATGTAATATCAATACATCATATATAATATTAAGAAGTTTAATAGAAACTTAAGCAGACATCTGGATAAAGATCTGGCCATAGGATTTCATATAGTTCAATACAAATTATGGTGAAATTGTTTTCTTTCCCACATGAGTTGACAGGATAGATATCAACCTCATGTCTGTGTTTAATGTAGAAAACTGGAGTCAGGAAGTGGTTAGCCCAGCTTAGCATAAAGACTGAGCACAGGGGGAAAGTGCGAGGCTGAATAGATTTTTTTCCATCAAAAGTCCAGCATAAATCAGGGCATCAGACATTCCCATATGTCCATCAGAGCAGGCTGCAATTGCCCCTCCTCCTGGTCATATTAATTTGTTGTAAATATGAGCATGTGAATATTAGTTAAGGACGAACTAGGAAGAAAGATGTGAGCCTGTCCTGGAAGACATTGGAGCTTGTTTGCATGATCCATATATGTAAACATATCCACAATATGTGGTTGCAGAGCATGTCACATGCTAAAACTGACACAAATTTGAAACACGAGTGTCAAGCTTCTAATCTTGGCAATTCTGGCTCCTGGTTTAACTGAGTTATCTGATTGAAAATAAGGATATTCTACGTTTTACCATGCATAGTTCGACAGATTATACAATTAACCTTCTTTTTGAAATAGGCCCCTGGAGATAGTGGAGTGCAAAACTGCTACAGCATTTATTGTATAGCATTTAAGATTAAAAAAAAAACGTTTCTCTTTCAGGCCTGTTTCAGTGCGGAACTGTTCCTCAGACCTATGTGATGTCCAATGGCATCCAGGTGCATGGCGGGCGTGCACTGTGGTCTGTGGGAGTGGCTTTCAATCACGCAGGGTGGACTGTGTTCACCGAAGAAGTAGCAGGATGTTGGCTGACCAGCACTGCGCCTGGCTCCAGCGGCCCTCCACCTGGCAGCATTGCAACACCTCCACCTGTGGGAGTAAGTGTGTTTGTGTATTTGTTTGTCTGTGTGTGTGTTTGTGATTCTGATTTTGTGTGTGTGTGTGTGTGTGTATGTGTGTTTGTGTGCGTGTGGGTGCGTGTGTGTGTGTGTGTGTGTTGAAACAGTCAGCAGTGTTGATGCTCCTTTACATGTTGTTTCAGAGATTTAGGAATCTACCTATTTTAATGAAATTGTAATAAAGGAATATACATCAGTTGAGGAGTTTTCCTTGAATAAATCAATTTAAAGCCAAGTGAATGCTCTATTATTTATTGAAATCTTTCTTTCTGGCAAATTCACAAAAAGACAAATTTAAAATTTGAAATGTTCTGGAATACAAGCAGTATATCTCATTAGTAGAAATACATTTAGTAGTTAAGTAAAGTACTTTGGTATATCTACTTAATTACCCTCCACCACTGGTTGGTACAGGGAGTAGTTCATGTCATGTTAGTGGAAGGAAACCCAAGGAAACATCTGCCTAAATGTAACTTCTAAAGAAAAAACAGTTTCATATCACTTTCTGTCACCATGATGAATGAAAAACTGTCTGAACTCTGTGTGACATGTTTTTGTTGTTCTTTAGTGAGTACATGCAGTGTTTTATTCTCATGCAGGCGAATGCCAGGACACAACCCAGTACTGCAGTGTGGTGAAGAGTCTAAAGCTGTGTTACCTGGACATGTACAAACATAGATGCTGTGGGTCATGTTCAGAGGACGCTGACTCTACCTAGTGGCAGTGAGAGGTTGTAACCACACAGCAAAGACTGGAAGGACATCATCTGTGAGTGGATGCTTCAAGAGCAGCACAAGCTGTATGGAAACAGAACAAGCCTTAGTTCAGTTCACTAACGTCCTAATAGGAAACTGAACGGAGCCTCAAAAGGCCTGGAAGGACCAAGGGGCTTCATTTTCTGATCTGGACCCAACCTCCCATAGAGACAAGTGTTCATTATGTGGATCAAATGGACTTTTTTGACTTTCTTGAAAAAACAGAACATTTTATTGCCTTATTGTATAACGTGTATCACTGTTCTCATTGTGTCAGTTTGCTCTCAAACTGATGTATTGCTTTGCCAATATTGCCCCCCCCACCAGTTGTGTCAGCCACTGCTGATATGTGAGGGTCATCATATCAGCACGTACATAAAAACAGCCTAGAAAACTTGCAGTCTCATTTATTTTTTCAAACTATTTATTTGTGCAATTGTTCCAAAAAATATATAAAATGATTAATACAAAATGTTAAAGGGGAATTCTGGTTTATTACAAATCAGTTAAATTTTTTTTTTTTATAGTTTGGTCATTCTCTTTAACTCAGTGAAGAAATTACAGGGATCTGGGAATACTTTCTCTGAGGTGAGACCCACAGTCCCAATCTTGGAAAAATCCTTCTTTAATCTATATCCTTGACTTTCCAGACTATTAGATAGGTTCAGTGATTCCACCTTACTTTTAAGAGCTGCTAACCCTTAAATATTTAAATGAATTTCGAAGGCTTTTCATTCCGGACCAGTTCAAAGTTGTTTGTTCTTCTGGAATTACAGACACAAAAACATCTCTTTAAAATCAGATATTGGTGACTTCAGTCTAAAATACAGTGTCAAACCATATGTATCTGTAAAATCAAACCCATCCCCAGTAGAAGTGTTGATTCTG
Organism: Limanda limanda; assembly: GCF_963576545.1. Classification (NCBI taxonomy): domain Eukaryota; kingdom Metazoa; phylum Chordata; class Actinopteri; order Pleuronectiformes; family Pleuronectidae; genus Limanda; species Limanda limanda. Next base: position 32,437,957 of record NC_083638.1, on the reverse strand, counting down.
AACGATTCAGTTGCTTTTTTAGTGTCAATGTTTTTTAACTGTTTGTGCTGACACTTTTTGTGGAGGTCAATTGTTTTTATATTTGTAGAGCAATGGAGCCACATGCCACAACGTGGCAGGGGATTAGAGAATGGAGAGGAGAATCCAGGTGACAATGGAGCATCCGAGGCAAAACTGGGTGAGTTTGGACATCCAGGTAGAGATGGTTGGGTTAAGGGCAGACCAGTCATCAGGCGATCAAAAGTATAAACAGAATTCCTGGAAGTACTGGTCGAGTGAAACCCCTACATTCACACAATGAAGCAGTGGAAGTCTTGTTTAATGTCTGCAATGACCAGTCATGTATGTAAAATAGAATTTAGGATATAAGTCCTGAAAGACCATTCACTTGAGTGATGGGTGTAATTCTTGTTAATTAGAGAGGAAGTGCTGGAGTTTCAGTTTTGAAAGCATGAATTCATATCTTCATATTCATCAAACTATGACTCTCAGCGCTGACAGTACAGGCCGTTTGTAATATAAATTTCAGTATCACAAGAGAAGAAAAGTCAACTCATTGAGGTGAAATGGACTGTGGAGCGAGAGGCACCAGCACATCATTGATTTTGACCGATTGGTCTGTTCATGTTACCTTTGTGTTGGTTATCATACTGATGTGCTGCATTGTAAAATGTCTTGTATATACTGTGTTCTAAGTGCAATATCGTATATCAAGCGATGTAGATTGTGTGAGACTTTTATTTTCTTACTTATTCATGGTTGTGTTTTTTAACTCCTGTTTAAGATCTTAGAAGATCTTATATTTTGAATGGGTGGTAATGTTTGCTACCACTCACCAGGTTTAATTTGCATGTGTACAAGCTCAATCACCAGTATTTAATATCTGCATTGTGAAATGCTGTTCAGTAACTTATGTTCTCCAGTGTTTCTCCCTGACTGGTGGTGACAAAACAGTTACATGATGTGGTGACATTATCCTGATTGTGGATTTGCAACTTGACTGAGGTAACATGAGATAATATCATAAATTATTACAGTGCTTTAGATAACAATGCAAAGGATTAAAGACACTTTTGATCACTTTATAAATGTGAATTTTATTTTTTCTCATTTGGAACATTTAGAAATCACTGAGTGAAGTTTACAGCTTGTGTCTGGTGGTCAAAGTGTTGAAAACTAATTAAATTAGTTTGACACAAAAGATAAAAACGTAGCTCAAGGTCTGCTGGCTAACTCCAATAGCTAGTGGACTTTGGTTATGGATCGTTTTTTCTAGAAATTTCAGTTTATTATCCATCCATCCGTCCAGCTAAACCACTTACCTTTGAGGATCGCAAGGGGACTAGATCCAATCGCAGCTGACACTGGGGGACACCCTGGACAGGTCACCAGCAACTTGCAAGCTTACATAAAGAGACAAACAACCAACTCTCCTCCTTCTGACCTTACTTTAATCTGCATGTGTTTGAACTGTGGGAGGAAGCCAGAGTACACAGACAACCCATGCAGGCCGAACAGCTGTTTAAGGCAACAGTTCTAACCACTGCACCACATGGTTATATGTCGGTATAACAACCACAAATATCTGAAGAGTTTTCTAATCCATTGATAGATTTTTAACCGTTTTCCAAAAATTTAATATTTAAATGAATAAGCTTAATATATAAACTGGTGCATTCGTTAAAACATCTATTAGAAGGTACATTATGTGATACCATGTACCTGAATCAAGCCATAAGAGGACACAGTTTTACAGTGATCGGATCAGTTAACATTTCAATTTATACTGTTCGGAACCGGCAGCTGTGGCTGAGGGGTAGAGAGTGGACTTCCTCCAACCTGAAGGTCGGCAGTTCAATCCCCAGTCTGACCCATCTGCATGCAGAAGTGTCCTTGGGCAAGATGCTGAACCCTCAATGCCCCCCCATAGAATAACACAGTGCTGCGAATAGATGCACTGTATGAATGTGTGTGTGTGAATGGGTGAATGTAAAACTGTACTGTAAAGAGCTTTGAGTGGTCATCATCAGACTAGAAAAGCGCTATATAAATACAAAACCATTTACCATTTACTGTCGGAAGCGAAACTTTTGATGGAACATAGTGTGAAGGACTGTGTTAGGGAGGGTTGGGCGCTCCTAAACATCTGTAATTAGGGACGAGCACCGACAGTGGGAAGGCCCTATTGAAACTGAAATGATTAAGGCCACAGCACCGACACTGATTAATGCAACACAAAGTCGTCCCTTTTGGATTTTGTTGCCATTTCGGCCATATTGAGTTTAGTTTTTAATGTGATTAGTCTGAATACGTTAACCCTTTGATACAAGAGCTATGCGAACCCCTTCTAATGCATAACATGGGTCAAAAAAACACCCATAATCATTTCCTGTGTTATTTCATGCATGAGTGTTTCTTTACTTTATTCTTTTATGATGAGTCTTCTATGTCATCAAAAGAGCCTTCTTTTATTTAGGAGAGCTGGATTCCAAGACACATCCAAAACTCCAGCTTGATCCTGTAGAACAGGGGTTTTCAACAGGGGGTCCGAATTTCGGGGACCCCCTGCAATGCCCTCGCGGACCACCAGGGGGTCCGCGAAATTCGTTTTGATATTTCAACACATTTCCAGATTACTCTTGAATATCCTGAAAAGTATCTAAAATAAGAAAAATATGTCTAAAATAATATAAAGGTGCTGGTGATCATGAGGTTAAACTTAAGTAGCCTCCGTAGTTTGTGTGATATTGTATGAATATCATTTGTGACATATTCTGCATTACTTTGTCATCTTCTCTCCTCAGTTGTAGCCCCAGTTTATGTTGATTGTTATTAGTCACCGTTACTTTAACGTTCTCTCAATATGTCAGCTACATGTCTCTACATTTAAGTCATGAACGTTCTATATTGATGTACATATGGTTCTGAGATGCAGTACAACTGCATTTTAATTTTGTTTTCAATTCTTGAGCACTGAAAATCAACCGTTTTTGTTGTTTTTTGCACAGACTTTACTAGATTTACTAGAGTTTTTTAAATAAAACCAACATGGAAAACCAAATGTTAAAACTTCCTTCTATCCACATGCACGCACGCACACACACACACACACACACACACACACACACACACACACACACACACACACACACACACACACACACACGTAGGCACGTGCGCCTAGGCACATCAGTGGGCTGCGGATTACTTTATAGTCAGAATCTTGGTCCCTGGGACAAAACCAGTTGAAAACCCCTGCTGTAGAACATAGTCTAGGTCATCAACATAAGAGATTTACGACTCAGAATCAAGACAAAGAATTGCCTCTTCATTTTCCTCACTCTGTTCTTCATGCAGCATCTTTATGACCAGACCGCAAATCTGAAATTATTGGGAACAGCCATACTAACACTCTGGATGAAGAAAATTAAAAGCATCTTTTCAAATTCATATATATATATCAGTATATTAAGTATATACTGTTATATTTTATAGTTTTATTGATTGATTTAGCTATGGTTTGCTTGCCAGAAAAGAAGCTAGCTAGTTAACAGATAGTAAGTATTGTACATATTTTTCTTTATAAAATAAGACTTGCATGCATCAAATGTGCAAAAGCAGCTGTGTGAAATGAATAGTAGGTGTTCCCTAGTGAATACATACTGACACAGAAATAGACAGTTTACGTTTGTTCTTCAAAGAAAGAACAGAAAAAGGAAAAAATAATGATGTGTGGTAATCAAAAACAAGATATTTGAAATATCTTGTTTTTTAAACACTCATGCATGGTCATCATGGTCCACCACCGTTATCATATGCCAACACGATAAAGGACCGCCACTATTATCATGATCAGCCAGCACGATACAGTATCCGCAAAACTGGATCCACCATTATGATCTCTGGACATGTCATATTAGGTCACACAATGTTTAAACAAGTTTATCAAAAAGTTTGAAAACGGCTACAGGCTTGCGTAGGTCAGTCACCTGTGAAGACCAGCATCATTTACCCCTGAAACAGCGCGGAGAAATGCGCTCCCTGGGCCGCAGGGATGAGCCCATTACATGTAGAATATTAATGCCATGCATTGTTATCAGTAATATTAATATGTTTTAGCTATTACATAGAAATTGTTTTATTATATTAGACAACTTTAAAAGTTCTGCAACAGATATTTAGGAGCAGCAGTTGTGTCAGAATCCTTTAGTTCAGAAAAAAATCATTGACGTGTGTATGCATTTCTGTATTGGGCTCCGGATTTGCTGTATTATTAAGATGGACACACTGTCATCTGCTGGCCAAAAACTGAAGTGATATTTTAACACATTACAGACAGCAGGAGTTTGTGAGAGGCAGTGTTTCAATGGACTGAGTTGACTGAGATGCAGATGTGAAAATTATGTTAATTAGTCTAACATGAAGGGAAAGAGACAGACACATTAGTGGAGAAGTGCTGCATTCATATTATGGGGAAATAGTCCACCTTATAGATAATTGACATGTTGACTGTCTCATACCTGAGAAGGTCTAATATATTTTTCATGATGCCTAATTTTTTTTGATAGGATGAGTTTTTAACAAAGCTTCGTAAAATGCACATTTTGTCCCCACAAGATAATGCATTTTCTACACAAGATAAAACAACATCATCTTGTGGGACTTCAGTACTATAACATGCCCCTAGAACTAGACGTTCTGTTGTGAATGCAAAGTGTTAATAGCAGAAAGTCTCTCTCAAACGGTGGTTGATTGAATTTGCCATGTGTGGTATCTGGTAACTGAACGCCTAGCTTCATTATGTTAAAAACAATAACCAATAAGTTACCGAGCAGCCTCAGTTAAAATACATAGGTAATTGTGAATGCTCAGAAAAAGTCTCGTGTTTACGAGGCTTCCTGAATGCAGCACACCATGTTAGCAAGTGGGCGTGGTTAATATGTCATCAACTTCCGGGAGAAGAACGCCGGGACACATGTGTTCAGGTGTGTGTGTTTATTGTGACCCCACGGTGTTTTGAAGAGGACTCAGCAGAGCAGAGTGGTGCAGAGTTGTGCGTGGTGGTGGTGGTGGTGGTGGGGGGGGGGGCTGCTGTAGAGACGGAAGAAGCGACGTTAGTCTCGGGCTTTGGGTTGTTTGGGTTGTTAGCCTCAGTGTTAGCCTCGGTGTTAGCACATGTCACTAGCGACGGGCAGTGCCTCGTCCTCAGTGTTGTCAGAGGTGTACAGTCCATGGTCCCACTGTTGTCTTCACTGTGCTGTACGTTAAAAATCTCATGTTTTTTGTTGTTCGCAATGCCGACGCTAGCTAGCAGTTAGCAAAACCTGCCCTGTAGCACAGCTTCATGAACATTATACTGTTATAGCCATCAGTGGTAACAGGCTACTCTATCAACAGGTGACACGTGGGTCAGAGCGGGTTGTGTTCGCTGTCAGCTGCAGGGCTAGGGCCGCCGCTTGTTGAGGGTTGTCATCATGGGCCACACCAGCCTCCAGAAGATCATCGCACTGCAGAGAAACCCTGCAAACATCAGAAACCTGTGCATCCTGGCTCATGTAGACCATGGTGAGCTCTCATGCATCAACACATTCAACACTTCTTGATTGCTGCAACAAAAACCACTGTGAACTATTCTTCACTGAGCCAGATGTCATTGAAGGTCTAGTCACATTTACTTTCACTAGCTTATCTCCAGAAGTGAGTGTGACATCATGTGTCATTAAATGACAACTTTAATATTCAGGATTTGAGTAAAAACTGCATTTGTTTTATTTCATTTATTCTTTTGATGCCACTATTCTGATAGCTTATTTAGCATATGGGTTAAATTAGGGCTAAAGAGTGTCCCAGAATTGACAGCTTTATAATTTCATTCAACAGAACAGATTGTAAATGTATTAAGGTAGCACATGCCATTATCACATGACAGTTTCCTGATGCCCAATGTGAAGTGTATGCTGCAAGTACATTAATAATGTTATTTGGAACCATCTATGTCTTTGCAGGTAAAACTACTCTTGCTGACTGCTTAGTGGCAAGTAATGGCATCATATCCAGTCGACTGGCTGGGAAGGTTTGTGACTTCATTTGCTACAAAGACCATTTTCACATTAATGCTCGAAGACTCTCCCATGTTGTGCACGGTTCCAGTTTTGTCATCACTTGTGTTTATCTGTGATGTATTACTCCACCAGCTGAGGTATCTGGACAGCAGAGAGGATGAACAGATCAGAGGAATCACAATGAAGTCCAGTGCCATCTCTCTGCACTGCACACATGGTAAGGCCACGCTGATCAATGCCACATTAAATCCACTCCAGGACTAATTCTAAGATCATTTGCTGTTCACTTTTTTTAAATTAAATTATCAAAAACATAGGGCCCAACGCCACAATACTGATATACACAGCACCAAAAGAATATGCATATCAAAATATAACAAACTTCAGCAATGTGATCACTTCCTCTATGATGGCTTTCCCCGCCAGCATGGATCTGCTGATATTCATGCAGATTGAATATTTGAATCTCATTAATTCCCTACAGGCATTGAAGCCAAGAACCTACATGAGTGAATCCTGAAACTCTAATATTTTATTGTGAAGAGTTACAACAGTTAGCCCACATACCTTGAATGTTATTGTTTAGTGAATTGGCATACATGCTACTGATTCTTGAGCATTTTCTGATAAAAAACTAATGGAAATATTTGTTGTTTGCTTCATCTGAGTTCCATTTTTAATTGAACTCGGTTTCAAATAAAGTTGATGAATCTGTGCAGTTTGTCTGATTGTCTGTGTTGCTCTTCTCCTCAGGAGCTCAGGAGTACTTACTAAATCTGATCGACTCTCCGGGTCATGTTGACTTTTCCTCGGAGGTATCCACTGCTGTCAGGTTGTGTGACGGTGCCATCGTAGTTGTTGACGCTGTTGAGGGTGTGTGTCCACAGGTAAAGCTCTCTGTCCACTCACTGAATCATTTTATAGATAAGGGAAGATACTTTACATCACTGTATCCACAGTCTTTCCTGTAACCACACTTTATACAAACTGTTAATATGTTCTCGACTTTTTAAAAAAAATTATAAAATTACCATTTTGACCATCAATTTGCACTCAATAACTTGTCTTGGCAAAGTGAAAACATGGGTTTTATAGAAAAAGCTAATTTATTGAAAATTGAAAACCTTAAAAAAACTATTATACTCCTAATTCAGTTAGTATTTAAATCTGCAATCCGTCTTTGTTAAGTGTATGAGCTTTATACAAAGAATACACATCAGAATGAATATGAGAGATAAGGAAAGACACAACTGAGCATTTGTTTTCAGGAGAGTTTGTCTCATTAAACCAGAGAAGCCAGTGGCCGGAGGCTTTATGTTTTTGGGTTGTCAGCCCACCGTCCTTCCCATTCCCATGGAGGCGATATCTCAACAATGCCCAGACTGAATTTTCCCAAATTTGTTACAAATATTCACTTGTACTCAAGGATGAACTGATTCAATTTTAGTAGTCAAAGGTCAAGGTCATGGTGACCTCACTTAGCACATTTTTCGCCTTGAGAAGGTGATATCTCTGGAACGCCATCAAGGAACCCTTTCACATTTGGCACAAACATTAACTTGGAATTATTCACTTGGATTTACTAAAACGTCTTAAAAATATGCTTCACTTTGAGAAAGGGGTTATTTAGTGTAATTTGATGGCTAAAATGGTGGAATTTCACATTTATAATGACATCTGTCATGATAAAGAGTGTGAAAAGTGAATTTATTTATACATCAGTTGGCCAATGTATCCGTTGATAGTCTTGTGATTTACTACTTTTAGTAGATCTTCTTCTAACCATTATATTCATGCCACAGTGTTTAAAAATGGTTTGCTGTAATGAATGTCAAATGAGATTTTGTTGCTTTTTGTCTGTGTTTAATGTGTGTAGACCCAAGTTGTGTTGCGTCAAGCATGGCTGGAGAACATCCGGCCCGTTCTAGTCATCAATAAAATCGATAGACTCATCCTAGAGCTGAAACTCAGTGCTCAGGAAGCCTACACCCACTTGCAGAAGCTTCTGGAACAGGTGAGGGGCCCAGTTCTCACCTGACACAAGTCACTATCAGTGTATTTGATAACAAATCCTCTAAGAGTTTCAGCCACAATGTTGCAATGCAAAGTTACCCTCCAGTAAAATTGTTCTTGACCATGTTTTGTTCATATTTAGATATTATCTTGAAGAAATATTTTAAATGTGTATATTAATAAATAAGATAATTGATACAAGGAGCTGGAAGTTCAGACCTCAGAGTAATGGAAGTAAATGGAGGCATGGATGGAGTGTGGAGACCACTGTAACTAAGCATATGTATGTTCTTTCCTGTAGGTGAACGCAGTGACAGGTTCTTTGTTCACGTCCAAAGTGCTAGAGGACCGAGCAGAGAAAGAGGAGGAGAAAGAGAGGGATATGGCAAGTGGTGATTATGTTTACGACTGCAGCGATGGGCTGGAGGAGGCAGATGACTCCCTCCTCTACTTCTCTCCTGACCAAGGGAATGTGGTGTTTGCCAGCGCCATGGATGGATGGGGTTTCAGGTGAGGCTGTTTTTTTCTAAACCTCCAGTGATGACATTGTTTGGTCATGAGTTCCACTGATATAAACAAGTGAAGTACATTTATGTGTACATGAGGGTTGCTGAGTTTATTTTTCTTATCAGTCAAACGAAAATGATAGAAAGAAAATGGCTCATTTTACACCAATGATTTAACAGCTCAGTAATCTAGATCAGGATATCTGTGTGTTTGATTTTCAAGTTGTAAAGAAACAGCAAATCAGTATTCAAAAATGTGATCAGTTTTTTACACAATAGTTTTCATTATTTCGGTGCATATGATTATTGTGTATATTCTTGGAAAATGTGAGAGTAAGAACTGAAGCTGAAATAAAGAACATGCATCAAACCTGGGGTGGGCCATGTCTGCATTTGCCTCAGAATTAATTCTGGTGGTAATGCGCTGCACAAGTGACAGGTACACAAACTAAAGAGTGAAAGAATGAAACAAATTGTCAAGTCCACTAGAAGGCGTTGTCAACTTAAATCGAATATCTGTGACCACGGACATGATTATAGAACCAGCAGAGACAAGACTAAACTCTTGATTTATTCCGAACAAGATCCCCTTCTTTTGTCTAGTAATGTACTTTGAAAATATATTTTTTTCATTACTTGTAACTGGCAGATTAGTAAGGTCACTTCAAATATGTATTCTACATCCAAACAGTGACATTTTGCTGCAGTGGGAGTTTGGTGTATGGCAGTGAGAACATGAAGACCTAGTTCTGAGGGTTGCCGTGCCCTTGTTATCATTAGCTGCTTTAAATAAACTAATTAAGTTCCAGAGCTGAATCTTCTCCACCTCTGAACCCAGCGCTTGCATTGACTGTCTGTAGCAAGAGGATGCTGATGTCAGGACGGGTAAAAAGTCATGTTTACCTAGAGTCTGTAAAAATGTCTCCAAGCTCCACTTCAGTCAAAGCTGCTAATAACCCAAGTGAAAACAAAAAAGCTAAAGCTTGAGGAATCTGTTGCAATTAAGATTGGAGTTTTTTGTTTGGCAACCTGCATATAAAGTGTAAATGGACAATTAAGAGTATGATTTTGTGTTTTGTAGCATCCAGCAGTTTGCCAACATCTACAGCCAGAAAATGGGCATAAAAGCAGCAGTGCTGCTAAAAACCCTGTGGGGAGATTTCTACCTCAATGCAAAAGCAAAAAAGATCATGAAAGGAGCTCAGGTAAAGTAACTATAATTGAAGATATTTCTTAATGTGTGTTTATATTCTTTTGTCTTTTCTCCTATTACTAACGATATAAATTGTTAAGATTTTATGATACTGATATCCTTGTTAATTCTGCTTGTTGGTTTGATTCCTTATTGGTTTCCTTAGTGATTCCCTACATTTTTATATATGTGGAAAAAAGTTTTTTTCATCTATGAGTCTGAACGTAGTGTGGGAACTGTGAACAATCTTCTAATGTTGCTTCCAATACAGCATATTTACTCTTGGTAATGGTCCCGCTGCTTGGTTTGAAGCAGTGGAATTAAAGTATACATGGACTTCCATGATTGTTAATCAATGTTGTTCATCGTATTGTCTCCACACTTAAGTCTAAGTGTTAAGATAGACATTCCTTAAACACAACTCGTTGGAAAATGTCAGTGGATAGTCTGGCTTAAAACACTGTTTATAAAATTACTTCATTACAAGTCGAATATGAATGTCAGGGGGGTTGTGACATTTTTCTTTCTGGGTGAAGTATCCCTTTAAATCAACAAGCTCATTGATCACCTGAATATGTTGATGGCTGCATTCGGAAAGTCAAATGAATCTTCTTTCCTGACCACTATTCCTTGACCCTGTTGGTATTCATCACAAGTTCAAGCAAAGATGTGAACGAGAAGCCTTAAGGAAAGGAGAACCAAGGTGCAGAGGAAATCCGACAAAATGAGTTAAATAATAGATAAGTTAAGATATAGATAAGTTATAATAATTTTGAATTCACATCCTGAGAAAATATGTTTTCAGTTTAAACATCAATAAAATGTAACCATCAGTTACTCACAGAAACAAACGACAAAATAAACGTTATCATAGTGATTTACCCCGATAAGAAGTAAACGAGCCTAGTAGGATCAGAAACCCTGAATTTAACCTGAAGTTACCTTGTTTAGGGCAAATCCAGCTTCGTAGGATCAATCATGGAGAGGGAGAACAGGTTTTCATGGTCAAGTTTCTGAGAATGGAGGGGCTCTGAAAACTCAAGGTGACAGAGGATGGGTGAAAGGTGCTGTGCTTAATTACATTTGTCAAGCTATTGCATTTATCTTAGGGTCAGCAGTAACCCAGAATCCTAATTTAATCTTTTGATTGTAGCTTCTTTACTTCTTTGTGTGTAGCTCACCTTATACTTACTGGGGGTTAACTTGCACTGTTCAATGCCAGTCAGTGTGTGTTTGTCTATGAATATATCTAATATCATCTCCATGGTGTATTTATGTATGAAGAAATGGATGGAAAAGAAAATAGTTTGATCACAGCAGGTGTCACAACAACCACTTAGTTAGAGGAGTCTTGAACATTGGGCCTCTCTGACACTGTGATGAACAATTTTAACTGTGTCAGACACTGACTCCCACATCACACCACCAGCAGCCTGCACTGTTGTTACAAGGCACGTTGTTTTCATGGATTCATGCTGTTGAGTCTAAATTGAGACTCGGCCATCTGCAGTCTCAGCAGAAATCCAGAGCAGGCTCTGTTTTTTAGTCTTCAACTGTCCAGTGTTGGTGAGTCTGTGTCACTACAACCCATTTGTTTTGTTTGGTTGACAGGAGAGGAACCTGACGTGGGCTCTGCTGTTGTAGAGAATCCACCTCAAGGTTGAATCTGTTGGTTATTCTGAGATGCTTCTCTGCCCACCACAGTTGTAAAGAGTTAAAATGTCTGTTCATTTAAATGTGTTAAGAGAGCAACTTTGCATTTGAAACTTTGATATTGGTTGGCATTCATCATCAGCTAATCAATGCACACAGTAATCAGTCATAAGCATTCGTCACTTTGCTTGTTGTATTTTATTCTGATATGCCTGACAGGCTCCTAATTGATGAAGCGCCTGCAGACATGATTGGGGTGAGACCCAGATCTTGACAAAAATATGAATCCATTTCTAAAATTGATTTTTCCCAGAAGGTGCATTTGTGAAAATGAGGAACTTTGGAACGATCTCGATGGTCATTCTAACAGAGCTTCAGAAGTTCTCTGCAGAGAGACCCTGCAGGAAAGACAAGTGTCTCAGCAGCACTCATCAATCAGTCTTTTATGATGGAGAGGCTGAGTAACAGACATATACATTCAACTCCTGAATTGGACAAAAAAAAGAGCATTAGGGAAAATAATCTCTGGTGAAACGAGGCAAACATTAAACTCTGAAAACAAAATGCTCAGTCATGTGTTTCCTTATATCTCACATTCATTCTGATGTATATTCTTTGTCTCCTACTTTGCTGCAGGCCAAAGGAAAGAAGCCACTGTTTGTGCAGCTCGTGCTGGATAACATTTGGAGTTTATATGATGCAGTTGTCACTCGGAGGTAGGTGAAAGATACTAGCCTGAAAACTATCACTAAAATAGGAGGTGGTCTACCAATGGAAGGGTGGGTGAAGTGTTGGAGTCCACAAAACACTTTTGGAGTCTCAGGGCTAGACAGGGTTGCTGCCAAATCCAATACAATTGAAGTTAATGGCGACCACTTCTTAAAACTTAAATGCCTCCATACTGCTCTCATTCGAATTGGACTCGAAAAGAGCTAATTTACGCCCTTTTTTTTAGCCTAAATGTCCGCTGATATCCTCCTTCTAGTTATAAGATATAAAAATATATCTTCTACTTTCATATAACCTTGCTATATGCTGAATTTCTGTGGGTTTAGTTAGTGTGCAGAAAGTTGGTTAGCCATTTCTGTTATGAGCTTTTGTGACAAACACTAGTTATACTCACAGATTACATTATTTCACAGACTAACCCTGTAGGTAAGTACTATATCCCCAAGCTCACACCACCAACTTTTTGTCATGCTGTTGGCACAATGTAGCTGCAGGATAATAATGCAGTGGAGCAAGAACTGGTTAGAAGCCATTATGCCCTGTGGTCTCACTGTTAAGATGTCTGTCATGTTTCTGTAACCAGGGACGCGGAGAAGGTGGAGAAGGTTGTGACATCACTTGGGGTAAAGGTGATGGCCAGGGATTCTCGTCACTCTGACCCCAAAGTCCTCTTGGCTGCCATCTGCAGCCAGTGGTTACCGGTATCCCAAGCTGTCCTTTGTATCCTGAAACAGAAACTGAATGGTCTGCTGTCACTTCTTATGTTTGTTGTGCTGCCTCAGTTGGGTATTCTGGAGATATTTGTACATATAATTAGTAGTTTTCTTTAACACGAACTGTAGCAATGGTGTGTGAGAAGCTTCCCAGTCCCTTAGACATCGCAGCAGAGCGCGTGGAGAAACTGATGAGTGTTGGAGCACGACGGTTTGACTCATTGCCCAAACAAACTCAGGAATTAAAAAGAGGTATATGTATACACACAAACAAGATGGTGGGGTAACCTGCAATAAAGAAAAATTTTAAAGTTGTTTTAGTTACCTCATGGGAATTTGTTTTCCCATAATATAAGTAATTGCTGTCAACTATTAATCAGCTCTGAGCCATGTTCAAACTCTTATGGATTTTTTAAACAGTATAGAACAGTGCTCGTTTTAACAGATACCTGTTCACTGTATGAGATATATTTACAAATTTAAACATTGCATATCTTCAGCAGTATAAAAAAAAAGAATGTTTGCGTTAGATGTATCTTCAGCATTGCATTTTTGCTGCCTACAAATTTGTAGGTTACGATCTGGCTGCACGTTGTCCTTGGCATTCAAGTGGTTAAGTTGTGAGAACATAGCTGCAAGGCAACAGCATGGTTTCTAGAAGTCACAGAGGCTAGTCAGATCACATAATGTAGGAAATGCAAAGACATGTAAAATTGTGAAGAGAATCTCTGTATAAAATAACAATATATTGTCATCCAATAAAAATTTAACTTCCATGTCCTTTGACATTTCTGAATACATCAGCAAACACATCACAATTTGTGAACTCGGAGCTGTAACAAAATTCCAAGGTACACATTTGTAAACACCACATTTTTACAGTGTTTAATCTATTTACAGCAATGTTTAATGCTCTGTTTGGGCTTTATTCATTGATTGGCATTTCTTGGATTGATTGGCTGATAATAGTATATAAGGTATTTTGGAATTAGCTGCTATGTCAAAAGATATTTTGCAGTAAATTGCCTACTGTCTGAATGTATTTGTGATGTGTGTGTCATCTCAAATTAATACCATGTTTGGATTAGGTATTTCATTGCTTTTCTGTGTACTGGAAGCAGCTAAAACATTGGAACATGAGTTTGGCATTGATCTGCCTTCTGTGTTGTGATTTCAAATGTGTGTTTGACTTGTTCTCCTCCTCTTGGTTGTGTTCCAGCATTCCTAGAGTGTTCCAGCGGAGAAAATTCTCCAGTTATCGTCTTTGTGTCCAAGATGTTTGCTGTGGACACCAAGGCCTTGCCTCAGAACAGACAGAGGTAATTGTGAATGTGTGTCCACAGACTCCACAGTGTTGTCAGTAGATGGTGCTGCTTTCCTGTTCTTCCCTCTGTTCGCGGGCTGTGGGCATGCTCAGTATGTCAGTTCTGTCCTGGACATAAAGACGGAGAGATTGCTTGAAGTTATTAACAACCTGTGTTGACAAGCAATACCATTCTATGTGCTATAACACTTTCAGTGTCAAATCACTGCTTTAACTGCAGTACCCACACATTATTTTATTATAATGGTTAGTTTATCCAAATACCAGACAAACAAACAATCTGTCACCTTCCTCTCGTGCCACCTCTCCAGGCTTATGGTCTCAGATATTTTGTCAGACAATTCTGCCTCCACCCCAGTAGAGTCGGGCAACATGCATCTCCAGAAAGAGTGTCCTTATCGCTACAAACAATCCACACAAGACCAAGTGTCTCCAAGGGTTCTGTGTTTGAAAGTTGTTCCAACGAAATCTGCTGACAGTACATTATCCAGAGCATAATGTGTTACACATCAGACACAGCTGACACCCACTGGTGTCACAGATAGGAAGCCTTTTGATGCTCTATCTGACGGCCTTCTTCAGCAAATGGAATCTGCAAAGATTTGTGGTTAAGAATGAATCTTCAGTCCTAAAGATTGGAACTGCAGATGAATGAAGTAAAACAAACAAACAAACTGCTTGATATCACCCAGAAAGGTTATGTTTATATTAGGGCTGTCAATAGATTAAAAAAAATTAACTAATTAATCTCACATTTTGAAATTCATTAATCGCGATTAATCGCGATTAAAAGTTTGTTTTTCTTCTAAAGACTAAATCTAATGAATTAACGAGTAATTACTTCAGACAGCCTGTATTTTACACAATGTTGTGTTTTCGAAGAGACTCAGGCCTATAACACCTACCTATAAAGTGGCAGCCAGGTCGTTAAATATCATGTATGATAAATTGTGTAAAAAAAAATATTTAAAAACAACAGTGTCCTTGGAAACAATAACACTGCTTCTTTCTTCAGTGAAACATCCAGATTAGTAAAAGGTAAAAAAAAAAGGTGTATTTGAGACACCATTACGAATACGTATTCTCCACATAGGCTTGAGTGGAGAATACGTGATTTACCCTCCACACCCGACATTGAACGGAGCGAACAGCGGAGAAGTTCTTGAAGATGGATGACATTAAATTAATAATTGAAGTGGAGAAGTAAAGTGAGCTGTATGATCCTCAGCACATATAATGCAAAAATACAAACGTTGGGACGCTGTTGCAGTTAATGTTGGAGCAACAAGTAAGTATATGCTTGAAAAAAATTATTAAATGCGGTTTTTACTGCAGGCTGATAACAGCAAAAGTATGTGATATTATTGGCGCTGCGTGGCGCTTCAGCAGCGCAGAGTAGGACTACACACACGAACAGGCGCACAAACACACACACAGTTCGAGGAAGATTAAAAAAATGGACATGAGAGGACGGAAAGAGTGGAGTTGCCTGTGTGACGGTCTCTGTTTGCACTGCTGCGTTCTTCATTCACTTCACTTGACTCAGGCTTAGTGAAACAGTTTAACTTTATTTTCTGTAACATATAACGGGACACAGTCACAGTTATCTACAAAAGAAAAGTTGCATATTACTAAACCAGTTTCATGCACTAAAAAAACCATTAGAAACTAACTAAAACACTAACAGACAGAGCGACACAACTCACTCAGACCGGGGGAATCTGCTTCTGAGATAATAAAGGGTGCGCTGCTACACTAATCCCAAGAAGTTCCTGCTGTGGGCCTTCAAAATAAGACAAACACGGCAAAATAAAAGAAATATAGTTCAGCCAGCGCTGAGCCAGGGTAGCAGCGAGAGGACCCTTGTTTCGCTGGATCCGTTTGATAACCTCCAAGGCAGAATTCCACCGGGTGGCAACATCTTGAACTAGCAACTCTTCTTGCTGTCCTTGTGCAGTTTGCTGTGCTTTCATTCAGACGGGACTTATCATTTGACGGGCTGTGTTTGAAGCGCGACGCTGGCAGCTTGCTCGAGGAGCTGAATTTTCTTCCGCACACCGGATGTAAACAAAGCTGCGTTAACTTCGTTAAAATATTTTATCGCATTAATCTAGGTCACAATAATCTCATAGATTAACGCTTTAACTTTGACAGCCCTAGTTTATATACACAGGTGAGGTACTATCGAATAAAAAAAAGTAACAATTTACACACATTGGCTCAGAATATGAGAAAACAAACACTTTTTAAAAAACTGCCTTTAAACATTTTATAGGAAATCTACAACACTGTGTGTCGCTTTCCAGTAGAATTAGGCTGATAAATTTGCCAAAATATCAGAGGTAGTTCATCAACAATATGTGCATATCTATCAACTTTTTAGCAAGTAGGTGAAAATAATTTTTTGTAAAAATTTCTATCTGTAAAATTTTCTTCCTCAATAATCAGAATGAAGTATTCCTCAAATCCTAAATACTGATTTACGCTCACACACACAGCCCACCACATCAGTGTGTGTGTGTGTGTGTGTGGGGGGGTGACGTCAGCTTCCCGCGTTTGGGTATCTCTTCGGTCCGAAGACGGCCCTCAGACACTTGCCGCGTTGAGGGCCGTCTCTTCGGTCGGGGGTCTCCCTGAAATTACATATCGGCATGGTGGAAATAAAGCTGTTACATCAGTTCCCTCTTCGCGCACACAAATGAAAGATTTCATCACACAGCGCACACACAAATGTGACGACCCCTGGTCTTCTGGAGCTGCCAGCGTCCGGGGCAATCAGAGCACACCACGGCCAGGTCTCCCAGGTTCTCTCACTGCCTCCGGGACGAGGAGTTCTCGCCCAGGGGTTCCCAGCCGTTCCAGTCTGTCTTTAAAAGATCTGTGTGTTGTCGTCACGGCTAATAAATATCCTGTTTAAACGTAACCGTTCACCGGTGTCGTCTCCTCCTTGTCGCTGTCGCAAGCCGGGCTGTGACACAAAGTATGTGACTCACGAGAGGCAGTACACCATAGATATCGTAGTTTTTACAATTCTTACGGTTATGAAACCGTGGTTATTGTTAATTCGTCATCCTAAGTCTAATAAGGCTTCTCTAATCAACTGATTTTAGAAGGATTTGTTTCATTAAACAACTACTTCTTTCAATAAGACCATGTGAAACAGACGTCACAGCTATTGGACACCATATCTAGGAATGACTGGTTAAAACACAAAGCTTTGGAGGGTACTGTTGTGGATTTTAATTAGCCATTTAAAGAAGGCAACAGCAGTCAATGCGAGGCCTTTATCAACAAATACTAAGCACTTGTTAAGATCAGCAGGAGGCAATAATGAAGTCAGTTATAGAAAAGTCCAGACATGACCTATGTCTCACTGTTGGATGTTGAATTGGTAGTCTGGACCTGTTCTTAGTATTTGCATCTCTTTACCTTTTAGGAATGGTTTGTGTTTTTTATCTTACTGAGTAGGACATAGTTATTAGCCCTCCCTGATCTTTGTGTCCTTCTCAGAGGTGAGAAGGACACAAAGCCCCCCCAACTCTTCCACTGTCAGTGATAGATGGCGTTGGCCTCGTCTGCCTGGGCCTGCCTGTCTGGCTTTAGGATCTGATTGCACTCAAACATCACACAGCTCCCTGCTCCAGGGGGTGCCTCATTAATCTAGGTTGGGGTGTCACATATTCTGTCTTCAAGCCCTTTATGAAGCTGTGAGATGAGATCTGTGACTTCTTCCGGCAGGATGAATTGCAAAGCGTCCTCACATTAAAAAGGCAGGGATGACATGTTACAGTAAAGAGTGGACTGCTGCCATTTCTCACTGGAAACGTATGCTTACAGGAGATTGAGATTGATGTGTGGGAGTCATCACAGAGTAGGTCCCAGTTTTGGGTTTAATGGCCTGGCCTGTGAAGCACATGTGTGAGTTAGGATTGGGTCAGACAAAGCTTGTCTTCCTTCTACCTCTAATGAGAAACAGCAGCTAAAATGCCTCAGCTGCATTTAAGATGTAAAACTCTTCAGCAGGAAACTGTCAATGTATGATTTATATAAACCTTTGGTAGTACAAGACAAAAGTTAGCTATATGTGGATAATGAATACTGGAAATGGTGAATAGCTGTATCATCAGCCATGTGCCAAGACAAAAAAAGAAGAGACATAGAACCTAAACATGGTATCAAAATAATATGGCAGACTAAATGTTTTTTGTATACTTCTGACTTTTTTGCGGCTGCCATCATGCATATATCAACAATAAACAAGAAATGGCCTGTTCCAGAAGCAGGCGTGACATCACCTCCACTGAGCTTGTATGTTCTGGATCATGAGCGGATTCTTTGTTTCTGACCACTTCAGCCGTACCAACATTTTAGTAGAGGTTAAAACTTTGTACCAGAATTTTGCAGTTTAAATATATCAGTCTAGCCCTCTGATTCTTCCTGCTGATGCGTGGTTTGGATCTTGTGGTCTGGCCTCTGTTTCTGCTCTCAGAGTCTCCTTTGAACAGTCGATGGTGATACGTTCGGCCTGTCCTGCGGAATTTGCTGCTGCTGATACTTTGGGGTTTGTCTATACAGCTCTCACAAAGTTCCAGTCCACAACTACCGATGTTGTCGTTGGCTGACTTATTCACTGTCTGTTTCTCAGTTTAGCAGTAGTTTCTGACTTTTTCAGGACATTCCAAACTGTTACAGTGGATCTGCCAATATTTTTGCAACAGCTCTGATTGATTTTCCCTCTTTTCTCTGCTTGAAAATTGCTTGATTGTTTTACATAGACAGCTCTCTGCGCTTCATGATGGTTTATCTTTTTAAAGAACAAAAACTCACTTTTTACAGGTGAAACCCACAACAACAGCAGACACCCAGAGGCATTCATTGTTTAAACTGTTAATGAAAAAAAAAGAATGAACAACAAGAAACACCAGAGTTTCTTCTCACTTGTCAATCCAACAAAACATGTTTTGTCCTAATTTGTAAATACCAGGAATTAAAACCTGAAATACTGAGATCGTAAAAACAAATACTGCATTTTTAGGATTTCATGGTAATATATAGTTCCTAGAACATGAGCAGACATATCATTTGAGGACTGGGAGGCCTTATGTAACCTGAACATGCTAATCTGGGAGTTTAGACACTATGGTGTTTTTATATATATATATATATATATATATATATATAGGATACATTATTAATGAAGCAAAACAAACAAACATCTGAAGCCATTCAGAACTTTGAGCGTCAGAATAAATACAGAGTTTAGCATTCATGCTAACCCTGTACTCTCCCTCAAGGCATTAGCTTCTTGATCTCCAGCACATCTAATGCAGAGAGGAAAGATCTCAATTCATCCCACTGGCTCTCTGCTCTCCTTCCCCCTCTTGTGACAGAACTTGATCCTAATTGCAGACTCTGCTGAAGCACTCAGAGGGAAACAGAGTGTCAAGCAGGGGAGAGGAGATATAGACAGGCTGTCAGAGCTGGGTTAGAGGATGGGGAGGTGGAGATACAGATATGTGAAAGAGAGAGGAAAAGAAAGGTCATCTCAGACTATGAGCCAGGAAGGAAAAAGCCTGTCCAAAATCAGGCTAATGAGCTTCCAAGTGCTTCTATTTTATTTTGCCCAGCAACACTGCTGACATCTGCTGACACCCCAAAAAGACTATTTTTTTCCTTTACTCCTATCAAAATGAAACTTTACACAATGAAAGTAACCATGAAACGTAACATTTTTTGTATTACAAGTTTCTTTGAAAATAAATTTATGTATTTGTCATACATATGAATGGTGTTTCTGCCTATGCAAATTAGGACATATTCAATAAGTGTGCTTGTCAAATTCATTTCAAAAGAAACTTGTAATACAAAAAAAGTTACTTTTCATAAATACTTTTACTATATAAAGTTTTATTGTGGTAGGAGTAAAGGAAAAAATTAATCCTATTTGGGTGTATTTTGGGCATATTCGATTAGTGTATAGCTCATTTGCATATTCAAATTCATTTTCAAAGAAACTTGTAATACAAAAAATGTTACGTTTTATGGTTACTTTCATTGTGTAAAGTTTTTTTCTGATAGGAGTAAAGGAAAAAAATAGTCTTTTTGGGGTGTATTGTTGCCTGGCCTTATTGGCACACTTTGATGATAATTAAACATATTTCCTCAACTAGGATTTCTTAGGACTTTTAGTATGTTGTTCTGGACACCTCATAGAAATGATCTATGCTCAAAAAAAAATCTTTTACAATTAGTCGGTCGTAAAACGCTACTTTGCCTGGACTATATCTGGTTTCAATTTAAACTCTGACTATTCATCACTGTTAGACCGCTGACCAATCCTGTTAACATGTCAGGAGTTTTATTACGTTTACGTTTAATTAAGTTACTGCTACTTTTCCATGTGTATAAATTGTGTACTGTGCTTATTACAAATTGGAGACAGATTATACAGTTACACTTGTGTGAAGCTAAGTAACGTCACATCTGGATAGGATAACTCCCCTTGGGTTACTGATATAGCACCAAATTATCTGCTATGTCAAATTTTATAGGAATGAAGGTGAGGGTTACACTCGAGGGTCATCACAGATCTCCTGACGACTCTTTTTGGATTTGAACACAGAAGACTCCTGGCATCTATGCGCATATAAACAGTACTTCCTCAGAGCGTGGCAGTACGAAGTGTTCAATCAGCACACTCTTCAAGACCTGGAAGATTTTCTAGTGATGACATCCTCTTTAGTGAGAAGAATCTCCTCCATTTTGACTTAGAGCTTTATAAAATTAACATTCAACCTACTATAGACATTTATTTGAATTTTAAAGAAGAATATTATCTCAGTCACTGCTCACTTACATTTTCAGACGCTAGAGCTAAAATGCAAAACCTCGTCCGTCAAAATAATTTAGTGTAAAAAAAACCACTGTTTTGCAGACATCTTTAATATCAGTATATTGTTTAATTTTCCAGCACACTTTTTCCTCCCTTTTCACAATGTTAAAAGGTCTTTCTGTGGTTTTATCGTCCGGCTCCAGTGTTTGGAAGCCATTACTTCATAACCACACCATGTTAGGCCAAAAACCAAGTCCTCGCATTCACATTATTACCAATGAGCGACTGATTCAACCTCCTGACAAACCAAAAAAACATTTTTTGACTTTGCTGTGGTCTAATGGGAAGTATGAAGACTTCTATGTATTACATAACATAGTGTTTATTTAGATGTTCAAGTGCATCACATCATATTGATTACCCACTTCAATATCTGTCTGCTTCTTAGTTTTTCTTTTGGGTTTTAGAGAAAAAATTGTGAGAGGATTGAGCGCTAATCTGCAGCTGACTCGTATGTTTGAAGCTTTAAGTCACTTACAAGTTATTTGTTCATAAAGCCAGGTCATTTACCAAGGTTTGCTCTTTTGTGGTTTTCTGTTGGAATCCTGAATTTAGCCTGTCGTCCCATTTATAACCAATTTATGCAATAGAGACATGCAATCAGTCCAAGTGCGTCTGCAGGGCTGCTGCTGTTGTCAGGGGCAAATTATGGGCTGTTTTAAGTGGTTTGTGATCATGGAACTAAACTCCTTGGATGCTGTCACTCAGGCCTGCTGTGAGCAGCTGTGTTGCTATAGTCACTGTGGTCTTTTTGAAGAGAGTATCCGCACATACGCAAACACTCTGACCACTGAACATGCACACACAGGACACACTGCATACACACACATACACAGGTCATGTAGCAAAGGAAAAGCAGGGATAGTTTTGTTAGATTTTTGATAGATTTTTACAGCCCATCTCTGAGGTATCTTGGGACTTCAAAGTTTGCCACTGAGCTGCGTTCATGTTCTTGACATTCTCCATCGTCCAATACAGGGCCACTGTTGCAATACATGTCAGGTGGGATCATCTACATACAATGAAATGTATCATTGTAGTCGGTAAACATTTTAAAATACTTTCTTAATGATTGATATCGCTTTTTATGTACAAATTTCTGACAGTAATAAAAGAGAAGGAAAAGAGGAATATGCATGATTAGAGTTTCAATCACAGCGTAACTCAAACATTGCCTGTTTTTGATATTTCTGTCTTAAGCCAGTCAGCAGATTACTTAAAGATTCTGTTGATTTGACAACATGTCACTATGTAAGGCTAGTACTAAGTTTAAAGTGATCCAGTTTTGTAATCCTGGATAGCACAAAGTGTTAATGGCTTACAAAAGCCAGGTCTTGCAGTTTGGTCTGGCAAAAAAAATGCATTGCCTTTCTGTATCTTACGAGGTTTCAAACTCAAGGATCTGCTGCTCCAACTCGACTAATTGTTCCAGGATGCGCCGTCCTGTAGCTCTCCTGTCCGTCCACCATAGCAAACAGATTACACACTCAAGCTAGAATCTAGAGTTTTCTTCACATGGTCTCATACAATAGCTCCCCGGTAAAAATAGGAGCTCACTGCACTTAATGAATTGTCTGCCTGCTCCTCAATTCTCCGTTATGTTGCCTGCTCTAATTCTGGTCTGCCGATCCATTTCCAACATGTCCTTCATTTGTTATGATTTTAGAACTCCTAGCTGCTTGAACTTATTCTTGGCTGGGACACTCAACTTACTCCAATTGATACAGTCCTATTAATGTAGGCCTCCCTCCTATAATTTTTCTGATAACATGTTCTCCTGTGTATTGGTTCTTTTGAAGTTTCAAGTTCCTCCACTTGGTTTCCTTTTATATACACCCGTGTAGTCTGAGTTTTTTAATTTTATTTCCTGTATACTATTTAAACGTTTAGCTTGAATCAGCTTGTTAAATGTGCTACACATTTGAAAGGTCATACTAACATATCAATTAACTTTTGTTAATGAAGGCAGAATTAAGTTGTTTTTACCCACTCTGAGTATATAGATGTGTTTGTTGTTAATTGATTTGTGTGTGTGTGTGTGCTTGTTTGTTTGCTTGTGTGTTGGTGCCCATGCATGCTTGTGTTTGTGCTTGCATAGGCCGTTAACCCAGGAAGAATTATCCCAGCGCAGGGAGCTTGCTAGACAGAGACACGCTGACAGGATGGCAGCTGATCAGGCAGCAACAGAGAGCAACAAAGACCTCAACCACACAGGGCGTGTGCCACAGGAAGACCGACCGGCAGGACTCAGCACAGGTAAGCTTTTCTCTGCATTCACTGTTTCTGTCTCCCATCTTCACACCTTTTCATCTCTACCTGTTCATAACAGCTTGACAAAAGATTAATAAAAATATTTTGGATTGATATTGCCAATGGGTGACAGGTTGTGGTAAAAACATTTTTTAAATAACCAAGCCTGACAGTTAACTGTGGCTACAGGCTGAGGTATTAGAGATATCCACTCACTTCTTTACATCCAGGCTTAAACAAATGTCCCAGATGTCTCATATCATGTAACAATATTCAATGAACTGTATTTTTAAAATGCTTCTCCATGTTACGAATAATGGACTAGTGAACCCAAATACGAGACACACAGAGGGAAAGGTGATTTATGATACAAATTCATGTATTTTTTCTATCACACACCATTCATACACTGGTAGCACAGCCATTAAGGACTATTTGGGGATCGGTGTCTTGCCCTAGGACACTTCAGAATGCAGACTGGAGTAGGTATTGAACCTCCGATATTCTGGTTAGTAGACAACCCTCTCTACCTCCTGAGTCACGCCTGCATCAAATGGTAATATTAATGATGAAGTGAGGTTTAAAGCAACCCAGAGTTGCTATCCTGCATGGTGGCTTGCATGCAATTAGCAGGGTTAGCTTCATTAGTTTACCTGTATCATAGACTGTATACAAATAGAGAATACTTGTAGTGTTTCTGGTTCAACAGTGTGCTGGTGGACAGGTGAGAGATGTATTTACAGTGCTTGTGTCTCTGAAAGATGTCAACACAGACATGAAAATCAGTGTTATCCACCCAACTCTCGTGTTAACATCCCAGCTGATTGGAGATTGAGACATCTGCTTTATAAACATCTGGAGGGAGGACGAGTTTCATAGGGAGGGACCCACGTGCAGTAACATGAATGGATGGACACATCAGCTACATAGACTCTCATGTGAACACTGTCTGTGTCTGTGTTGTTTCTCTCTTTCAGCTAAAATGGAGAGTCTGACATTGAAAGAATCAAAGCAAGAGGAGGAAGAGGAGCAGAAGGAGACCTTTGTCGCCTTTGCCCGGGTCTACAGCGGGGTTGTCAAGAAAGGGCAGAGAGTATTTGTGCTAGGACCAAAGTATGACCCCACCCAAGGCCTGCGCATGGTAAACCAACACTTACACAACACCTGCACTCCACTTCTGTGTTTGTGTAATGCACAGATCTGGAAAATAGTTGCAACTTCTAACCATTGAAATATTAGGTTGGATATGTCAGTGTTTAAAGTAAATACATTTGTGATAGTAGTTGTGTAGTTGGTTGGGACAAAGGAAAAGAATGCTGTGTTTTAGGTTTCATCTGTTTTGTGTTCACAGTTACAAGCAAACCAAGAGCTAGTAACACTATGGAAACACAAGGGAAATATAATAATTCTAATACAAGGAAAGAGTCTACTCACAAGATTAACAATTTACTTAACAGTTACCACAGGAAATATTCGGACCTCAAGCTCTGTGTTAACGTTGTGACTAGCGTATAGAAATGACATTTTTCCTGTTAATCTAGCCTAAAAAAAAAAATTAACAAAGTCAAAGAAAAATGTTGATTTTTGCAAATATATTTACTCCCTGTCCCAATTCCTCTCCCTTGGCCCTACCCTATATGAAGTTCTCTTCGCTTGGAGTGTCCCCCTCCAAACAAATCTACCAGGGTTCCCTGGGAATCTGGACACCACTCCTTCATCAGCAGCCAACCAACATTCTAACAGTTACAAATAATATCAACTAACAACCATTTTAAACCCCCATTCTAACAGTGACACCTCTGACAACTGCAGGACAGACAGGATGGATTCGATCTGTTGATCAATACAGTCAGCAGGTTTACATCGGTTTTCAATTTCAATGTAATGTTAGTCCTGTCCATAGAAACTTCTGCCCCACACTGAAAACATTATACCATTAGCATTGAAGATTTTTTTCAAACTATATATATACTATCTCAATCAGACTGTTAAAGATTTTGACATGATGTTCTGTGTCCTTTCTGCCAGCTTCCAGAGGGTTGCAGTGCTTCAGACGCTGTGTGCGAGGTGCCTCATTTGTCCTGTTGCACTATGGAAAGCATCTATCTGCTGATGGGCCGAGAGCTAGAAGAGCTGGAGGAGGTGCCTGCAGGAAACATCCTGGGTAAGTTTCCCTGCTCCTCCTACTGCAGCTGTTATTCACTGCTGCAATGCACATAATTTGTATCACAGATAAACAGATCTGATTTCAGAATCAGAAATACTTTATTGATCCCAGGGGGAAATGTGTTTGTTACAATAGCTTCATGCAAGAGTAGAAATATAAGCGTATAAAGGTTTACTCAAGAGTGTCTGACACTCAGAGGAAGGAGCTGTGTAGTTGGATGGCCACAGGCAGGAATGACTTCCTCTGGTGCTCTGTGGTGCATTTTGGTGGTCTCAGTCTTTTACATTACATATCATTTGGCAGGCGCTTTTATCCAAAGCGACTTACAATTAGTGCATTCAACATCTAAGAGTGGCCATTAAGGGGTTCAGTATCTTTCCCCAGGACACTTCGTCATACAGATGAGTCTTGCGCTGAACGTGCGCCTGTGTTTGACCAGCACGTCATGGAGAGGCTGGGAGACATTGTCCGGAATGGCATGTAACTTCGACAGCATCCTCCTGTCTGACACCGCTGTCAGAGAGTGAGTACGGAGGCTGAGGTTGGAAACAGGGTTTGGACCCTGCCTAGTGCACATCATGTTTCTCTTCTGCATATAACACCCTCTCAAAACTTGATGTACATTTTGACTCAAACCCAGAACCTCCCGAGATTCCTAATCATCCTTCACGTTTCTCGGAGAACTCATGCTTCTTTCTAAATGATTGTACATTTTTCAGTGTTAATCTGGCAATCGCACACCTCTTTTCATTGTGCATTCTTGTGGTTGCATTTGTCAGCTCTATACATAATCACACCATGATTTAGTTTTTTCTTAGACATCTATTCATGAACGACCTCTTTCACTACAAATTGAGACACATCAGTGGTTTCAGGGCCACTATATCTGTTTACATTCCCAGCTGTAGGCATTACCTGCAAATATCTGACACTGGAGCTGAGAGTATCGATGTGGGCAAACAGAAACAAGTTTCACTTTCTGATAATGTAATATTAACTGTTTGTGCAAAATCCTTTTTACAGGGCGACAGCCAATGAAAAAGCACAGCACTCAGCTAATGATATCACTAAAATAGATATATTACTGAGTAGAATGAACGAATGAGAATGTAAGTAATACTGATTAGTGATAGTATACATATTACAAGGTGCTATCTTCATTTCCAGTGATCATGTGTGTAAGAAATGCTCTATTTCAGAGTTGAGTATATTCTGCGTTTCTTTGTCTTATATATTAGTAAAATTAACAAATTTTAATTATGGGGGAAAAAATAAATTATATGGCTATATTTGTCTTTTTGATACTTAAGAGACAGAATGATTATTCATTTAATTAAGAAAATCATTGTAAGATTAATGGATATTGCACATGATTTTTTAAAGTTGTACAGTTCTATGTCTCATATACTTTTTATTACTGTCTGCCTTCATTCATTTAGCTTGGTTTCATTTAACTAGTAATAAAGTAAACATTAATATCGCCCTTAAAAGAGCACGACAAAAGACAGTACCTCTAAAATCTACAAAAACGTGTGTGTGTATTGTGAACTTGTCTTTTATGTTCACAATCTGGCATGTCCTTATTGTCTCTGATTTTGCCGTATTGATGGGAGCTCACATTAATGTTCTTGCCCACTTTAACCAGACTGCTGGAAATGTTGAACTGCAGCTGATCTCTGTGAGATACTCCTGTGAGACTGTCATGAATTATAAAGGAGATGTGCATTATGATATATACATATCAAGTCATCAGTCAGTAAGTATGAGTGTGGGGCAGAATGCATCATAGGAACAAGTTATCACTATACAATCAGCCATCGAGTGAGAATCACAGATCCTCCTGCTCCTTATTTAGTTTGGACTGTCAACTTACAGATAAGCTGTTCTTAGAGTGGCCTTCACTGGACAGTTTTAACATATGTCTATGGTTCTACAGTGTTGGATTTAATCGGTGGCTTAGACCAAATATTTGTTTGACTCTTATAAGTCTCCAAATCCACAATGTAATGCTATACTAAGTGGTATAATGGTACAATGTTGATTGTCAATAGAACGTACCGAGGTATCAATGCTAATCTTTGGAGCATTTGAACTACAAGCTGGGTTAACATGGAACCTTCATGGACGTTGTTTCATACTTGTTAAACCAGATAACTTTTTCTTGTTTTGTTTATTGTGTCTCAACCTGACTCAAGCCTGATGCAGGTAATGTAAGCTGCTCCGTTTTTGTGTGACATTGCTATTGCTTGATTTTTAGGTGCAGGTGTAAGTATCCTATGATACCTCTTGTGATGCTATGGCTAAAAGAGGGATATCAGAGGTATGCTAAGGAGAAACAATGTGGAAAGCCTCTCTCCACAAGTTGATGGGACTGTTGCCTTATGTTTGTGACGCACGGCCTCAAAGGAGGCATCATTTTACAGAAGCCACAGTGGTTGGACATCAACCAAGGAAAAAGCCACTCACTTTGCAGCCGGATCAGAAAATTGGCTGGATCCAAGATTTCTTATTTATTTATTTCGAGATATGGCACTTGGTATACGCTCTCCAAGCGACCTTCTAGTTTGTTGAGTTAATTAAATACTATTATATACTAGGTATCATTATCATTGTCCAAATTAAATTAAATGACAGATAATATGTCTGTACCTCTCTCTGTCATGTCTAATAAACTCTGGATAAGAACGACATAGTCAGATTGTTTCCCCTGGACTGCATTCCACAAAGAAGCTTGATGACTAAGCAGAAAGTTGAACTAGAGGCAGGCAGTGTGGAAACAATTTCTACCATGTGCGGAGTCTGTGGACCCACAAAATCACACTGTGTGTGCCTGAGCCATGTGGGAGCCATCATTCCTGCTCTGTTAGTGGACTGCGGGCAGGGAGGAAGTTGCCAACAGAGCACCAGTGTGTAAACCCCACCAGGATTGGCCTTGATTAGACCCCGATTATCTGACGGTTGGAGTAAGTAATTGAGAGAAGAGAACACCCTTCTCCCCATGTGCTCACAAGGCACCATTTGATGTGGGAAACCTTATTTTCTACTTAACCACATGTAAGTACACTGCCCGGACTTCATGACAAAGAGCTTTGTTGTCTTTGTGTGTCAGTGTGTCATGAGAGTGCTTATGGTCCATTATGGCAATTTTAAATGAATAACATGCACAGACACATACACAGCGGCAGATGGGAAAAGGAAAGGCAGCTGCTGCAGGCTTTATGCTCTGAGTAGTGCTCCCTCCCTCCTCTGTGTCTTGCTAGCTATTAGAAACAGCAGCCAAGGGAAACAAGGCCTCACGTAATGCTTTGGCTGAATGACAGTTCAGCTTTGCATCCAACATGCAGCACAATCATCCACTATTACAGCTGCAGGTGAAGGGGTTTGATGGTTAGAACTTTCATTGGTCCTTGAATCCCGCAATAATTTTTTTTTTAACAGGCTTTTGTCTGTATAACTTTGTGTTTTGTTGAATATCATTATACTGCATATTTCATTGGATCATTTTGATACTGTCATGAGCTCTTGTCTAATCCAGTGTCATTGTTGATACTACCACCAGATGACACTAAACTACTACACTTAATGGGACTCGAGGCCCAATCCCTCTTAAGAAGAAATTTTTTCTTAAAACCTGTTTACACAGTTTTTACGAAGATTCTGACATTCAGCTATATTTTCCTAACTGGAATTTGTTGCTTTGAGACAGAATCTCTGCACACTCAAAAGCACACTCAAAAGCAAGTAACACTTGGCTACTGACTTATTTGTGTAAAATTCTCAATTATGTTTTTTTATTCTACAGTTGTAAAAAATGAAATTAGCATAATATTTTATCAGTTTTTATCTTAAAATAGACCGGTTTCTGACATGTGCTGTGAAAGAAAATGGGACCAGTCAACGTTACTGACCCCACTCGAAACAGAATATTGTTTAAAAAATATTGTGTCATAGCCCGACAGATTGATTCTGGTATCCATGCATGAAACCACAGGCAGTGCAGTCGCTCTAATCTGTTAACATTAGCCGTTCTGAGTCCTTTTTGCAGCCAGTGTGGCACTGGGTAGAATGTTTCCATATAAAGACATCACTGACGTTACTAACATTGCCATTTTGGCAAATCAACATTTAGAACACAAGCTCAGTCTCAAAAGTGCAATTTTTTTTACCTTAAACCCCGGGCATACTGAATTCAGAAGAGGGAAGGCTCTTATAACACAACAACACTTGTTCAGGTATACTACTGCATGCTGTTGTGCATAAATTGTATAATACATGTGGGCTACGGTTGGTTCTCTATACAGAGGGCATTGGGACAATAAAGCCAGTTCTAAAGTTGAACAGCTTGTCGACTAGATGTGGTGATTAGTGTTTTTTTTCCCTCTTGAATTCCATTTCTCTAGCATGTCTGTCTCTATGCTGATATACAATTTTAATAGATCAGCAGATCTTTTAACAGCTGATGTAAAATTGCCCCATAAGAGGTACAGTGGCATGTATTTGGTCTAACAAATAATGAACCTTGGAAACTCTCTGACTGACTTAACAAAAGTCCTCTGTTTAGTTCTGTTCACTGTTTTCGATTAGTAACATACCCCCAGCCGTGGGCTTTATCTACGATTGCAGCAGAGGGAAAATACACAGGCAGCTCAGTGGTGTTTGATGATGAGCTTAGTAAGGCCAATTGTTTGTCACAGGGGTTAAAGATGTGGGCAGCATCAAACTCTCATCATCAGTATCTAATGCAAAGCAGCTGTCTGAGGAGACACAGCCACAACCCGAGTCATCCAGGTCAGTCCTCAGGGAGAAAGAAAAGGAAAAGGACTGAAAAAAAGGAGTCTGAGTGAGATGAATGATGCTGATTCAACACTGGACGACTTTATGAAAACATTTGTTTTGCATTAGGCTTCTCTCGGCCTGCCAGTGGTGACCCAGATCTTTAGAAGAATACACCAACTGAATAATTTGAATCATGTCAACCACACCAGGGTGACGGCAAAGCCGGGTCATTTCAGTGCAGAGCAGATCAGATCGTGAACAATAACACTGTCTCTTGTAGTGTTCCACTTCAGTCACTAAATCGTCTCTTTAAACCTATTTTACAGTGCTCTGTACTCCATCAATGGAAATAGGACTTTTGCTCTTTGGCATTTCAAGATTATTTTTTGTCCTTTACTTAAAATATTGTAAAACTTTATTTTGCTGTAGATAAGTATCTTTTGTTAAGCAAAGATACTGTAGAACCAACACGTGTTTGCTCAACGTATGTAGAGACTGATAGAAGGGGAATATTCTGCTCCATCTAAAATGAAAATACAAACAAAAGGTACTATCGATGTTTGAGCTTACACCTGCTGAAAACGAAAATAAGACTGACTTCTCAGTTTTATGTTGGAAACAACATTCTCGATTGAAAGACCACATTTTAACCGTATCAAATGGTTTTCATCAAGAGACGATTTTAGTTGAGAGCTCTCCTTTAAACATATAAGCTCCTGGTGCAGTATTGATAAATTATTCTCTAGAATGATTGTTTGCCTTTAACTTTAGAGAGTGCTTGGTAAAGGAAGGTAAGGCCTTAGTTAAGTCATAATTTGTATTATTAAGGGCATGCTGCCTTTGTTGTCTTATATTGACTCATGTTAGTAGAGGGAAATGCTTCATTTTTAAGAATTCAGGAATTTAGTTTCAAAAATGTGTACTTAATGAACAGAAATGGAACTCAATCCAACTGTGTGTGTTGCTATACTTCCTGTGTCTTTGTGAGGACCATTTTAAGGGAAAGTTCTGAAAATTTTGACTGATCCTCACCATGGGCTGTTTAAGGTTTAAGACTTGGATTTAGGGTAAGAATTTGGTTAGGCATTTAGTTTGGATGTTTAAGGTGTTCAAGGACTGTATATACAAGAAAGGCAGGCGGATAAAGTCTGTAGAAACTGCAGACGGTCTCAATGGGATATTTGGGTTCACACGTGCACCTCCCCAGGAGGAACATTAACTGGAGAGTCCAGTGCATGTCTGAAATCAGTATTAGATAGAAATACAAAAGTGTTTGTGTGTTAATGTGTGTGTGTGTGTGTGCGCGCGCAGCAGTAAGAGTTTTCTGATGCTCCTGACTCATCGTCTCTTTCTCAGTCGTCCTTGACACAGTTTCTAGTCCCAGCTGTGCCCTGCTGGGATCCCACAGCCATGAAGCATTCTCCACCTCATCAGTCCTCTGCTCTCCCCTCGGAAATTTATTGACCACATCCTCCCTCATGTCCCCTCCTCTAGTCTCCTTTTTTTTCCTCCTTCACTGCTCTTCTCTTCATTATCTCTGTCTACCTCTCCCTACAACCGTCTGTCTCACTCTTGCTGATCTAGATTTTTCTTATCTGCCTTTTTCCCTGAAATGTTGTGTTATATAGAGGCAAAAGCAAGACCCCCTTAAAAAAGGAAATGGATTTGCATGTGGTGGCCACAGACAGCTGCTCTCTCCTTATCCTTACTGACTGACTCTTCTCTAGTGAAACGGTACCTGTAGCCCAATCAGGTTGCACAGGTAGTCCAGCTCCTCCTGGATGACACATCCATATGTGGGGTTGCAAGAAGGTTTGCAGTGTCTCCCAGCACAGTTTCAAGAGCATGGAGAAGACACCAGGAGTCCAACTGCTACACAAGGAGAACTGGACAGCAGCAGGACAACTATCTGCTCCTTTGTGCGAGGAGAAACGGAAGGCTAGCACAGACAAGGTCCTACACAAGGACCTCCAGCAGGCTACTGGTGTGCATGTTTCTGACCAAACTGTCAGAAACCGACTCCATGAGGGTGGGATGAGGGCCGGATTCACCTCTAGTGGAACCTTTGCTCACAGCCCAGCCCTGTGCAGCTTGACTGGCATTTGCCAGAGACCACGAGGATTGGCAGGTCTACCACTGGCGCCCTGTTCTCTTCACACACAAGAGCAGGTTCACACTGAGCACATGTGACAGGCGTGAAAAAGTCTGGAGACACCGTGGTGAACGTTATGCTGCCTTTAAACACGCAACACATGACCGGTTTGTTGCTGGGTAGTGTGTAGGCAGTTCCTGGATAACGAAGGTCTTGATGAGGTGTAGCCAGATACTTTAGGGCAGAGGTCTTCAACAGGGGGTCCGCGACCCCTAGGGGGTCCGCGGAGGTACTGCAGGGGGGTCGCGAAATCTTTGGTTGATGAGACAATTTTTTTAATTTTTTGTTTTTTTCGCGAATTTTAATGTTTTTCAATACACATTAACATGCATCCAACATATTGTGAGGCTGATTTGACCCTCTGCCTGACAACATCCATCCATCCAAGATAAGATAAGTTGTGTGCCAACCGTCAGGGTCCGACATCTCACTAATGTGGGAGTATTTGTGCCATCCACAGATAGCTTGAGGATTCACTGTCATGTACATGTATGTTTAAAATAAAAACATGAATCTGTGAATTACTTTAATAGCTCAGTGTTGTATGCAAGATGTACAGTGGGTACGGAAAGTATTCAGACCCCTTTAAATATTTCACTCTTTGTTTCATTGCAGCAATTTGCAAAAATCTAAAGTTAATTTTATTTCTCATTAATGTACACTCAGCACCCCATCTTGACAGGAAAAAAAAACAAATGTAGACATTTTTGCAAATTTATTAAAGAAAAACGAAAAGTCTTTCAGACCCTTTGCTGTGACAGTCATATTTAACTCACACTCTGTCCATTGTGTCCAGCTGTGTTTAATTAAACTGATTGGACTTGATTAGGAAAGGCACACACCTGTCTATATAAAACCTTACAGCTCACAGTGCATGTCAGAGCAAATGAGAATCATGAGGTTGAAGGAACTGCCCAAGGAGCTCAGAGACAGAATTGTGGCAAGGCACAGATCTTGCCAAGGTGACAAAAGAATTTCTGCAGCACTCAAGGTTCCTAAGAGCACAGTGGCCTCCATAATCCTTAAATGGAAGAAGTTAGGGACGACCAGAACTCTTCCTAGACCTGGCCGTCCAGCCAAACTGAGCAATCGTGATAGAAGAGCCTTGGTGAGAGAGGTAAAGAAGAACCCAAAGATCACTGTGGCTGAGCTCCAGAGATGCAGTAGGGAGATGGGAGAAAGTTCCACAAAGTCAACTATCACTGCAGCCCTCCACTAGTCGGGGCACTGCTCATCACCTGCCCAATACAATCCCAACAGTGAAACATGGTGGTGGCAGCATCATGCTATGGGGGTGTTTTTCAGCTGCAGGGACAGGACGACTGGTTGCAATTGAAGGAAAGATGAATGCGGCCAAGAACAGAGTTATCCTGGAAGAAAACCTCCAACATTATTATTGTTGTTTATTATTGCTACACAATGTGCTGTGCAAAAGCCCTCTCTTCCACTCCCTCTAGTTGATTGTCATTTCACATTAAGACTGAAAGATGCATTTACAAAAGAAGGGAAATCAAACAGACAGAAAGTGAGAATTCTATCTCCTATCACCTCTGCTCTGTATCTGTGTCAGCA